>NC_134465.1:81903345-82212690 GCF_047948215.1 Lycorma delicatula
TCAATAACAAACAAAAAAAAAGAAAAAATGTCTACAATTATTAATCAGATAAAATTTTACGTATTTACATTTAAAAAAAGTGTAAGTGTAATTTAATAGGCGTACAAAAAATCATGTGTTGTCAACATCAGATTCTATGTAATTAAAAATTAATAATATTTTTACATTAATCATAAATTAATTTTTTTTTTTTTTTTAATCATTTAATGGTATTAAATTGTAAATTTATTACAATTTTTATACTCATTCATTAAAACAAGATTAATTTTATCTTGTGGTTTATGTTCAGCCCAAATAAAAAAATTGGTTATTAATGTTTAAAGAGCATTATTATTTAAAATTTCCTTTTAATTTCATGGAACAAGGATTATCTTTTTTTCACTGTGAGTATAAGTGCGTGTTTGTGTGTATGTAATATATATATATATGAAATAAGAGAAATACATTTATCTGACAAATATTCGCTCCAGTGAATTTTATACGTGTTTATTCTCTCAAAGAATCGGACTTATAAAACATATAACAGTATGAACGCATCAGGAACGAATGGTAACATAACACACGCGCACACACACACACACACACACACATATATATATATATATAAAACCAAACAAACTGTTTGGTTTACTTGTGTTTCCCGTCACGATCTTCAGTAGTTTTTAATGGGCGTTCATTATGAATGACTTACATCATGTTTTTATATGTGTGTGTGTATGTGTATATATATTATATATATATATATAACAAGTATTATTGAAATCTGATACCGACTGACTGAAATGTGCTGGGGCTCCATCGTGGTGAAACCACATATTTCCTCTTAATTGGAGTTTAAAAAAAAATATGATAATTTTCTCCATTTAAACGATTTGTTAGAATGAAAGAAATTTAAATCCAAAGTATATGCACATTAGAATATTTTACACGTGATTAAAAATCTGTTAAGAGAATTTGTAAACAAATTATTTTGAATACTGTGTACTTACAAGTATATAATTTGTGTAAACTTCTTTTTTAAATTACTGTATAAAAACTCATATTGGATAGCACACAGATCTGATTAACTCACCACAAATCAGTTGTTTACTAGCTGATTCTCAAAGTCAAAGGTTATGAGATTCAAAGCCTAGTAAAAGTTAGCTACTTTTATATGAAATTGAGTACTAGACAGTATATGCCAGAATACTTGACGGTTGAAATTCAATTAACCACAGGTCTCGGGAATTGTCAGCCTAAGTCACCTCATTTACATGCCATTCATATCATTGGGTCATGGAGGGTTGCTTATTATTTACTCGTTGAATATATTGTAATGTACACTTTAAGAGAAAAGAGTAAATTATACATTAGAATATATTTAAGAATTGCATTATAATAGGAAATGTACGTTACATAGACTATATTTATACTTAAGGTGTAAGTTAAGAAAATATTAAAAGCTTAGTACAAGATTTTTTTTAAAATGAGCAGTTACACTAAAATATTTTACAAATATTACAAATATAACTAAGATAAAATGTGGATGATAGTATAGAAAAAGTTATTTTATGTATTAATATTTAGTTGTAAGAAACATTTCATCTAGTATTACTAATTGTAATCAACATGTGGATAAATAAAGGTTATTTATATATAAAACACACACACACACAAATATATATATATAAAAACTAGGTAATTTGCTGCATTGAACTTTTGTCAAAACCCAATTGATTTTGTACTTACCTTACATACAAGTTTGGTTTTAATTATTAGTTTTAATCACAAATTAATAGTAATACTACTCTTAAACATATTCCTGAATACCTGAATAATATTTCACATTATAATAAATATAATAATACCAATTTATAATGTTTCAAACGAAAGCAAGATTTAATAAAACGTACAGTAATGTTTTGACAGACCAACAAGCGTTTAGGAAGGTTAAATTCTTCAAACCGGCGTTCGTTAATTTCCGCGTACATTCGTTCAAGCCCGAAGCTGTCTACATACATCTGTTTTTACATCATGTGTTTAACTCTGGGTCGGTTACTCGAGATATATTTACCGACTGACTACCTTTTTATAAAATAACATTATAAAACGGATTTGTTAAGATTTATGCATTACTATCACAGATAAAATTTCTTTCTTTTTTATTTTTATTTATTTAAATTACTTATTTTTTTATTTCATGAATTAATTTACTACGACGATTTATAGAGAAGCTTATGTATAGGAATATGGAAATGGAATTTAGTAGCGTATAAAAAATGCCATGCCTGACGGGAATTCGAACCCGGGATCTCCGGATAAAAAACCGAGATGCTACCACTCCACCACGGAAATCGACGGGTAAATATATATTTTTAAATTATATAAATAATTAAAATATTATTATTATTATTATTACTTCGTTTAATTAACTTAGAGAGGAACGTACTTCAGTATGATGTAAATGCACTTCAAGGTACCTTAAATAAAATTTCACGTAAACCCACATAATACATACACAAAAGATTTTATTAACCCTCCCCTTTGAGATTAATGAGTGCGATGTAACACTCGAAAACCGTCTTTATTCCGTTGGTTCACAAACGATAACTTAACTACCTATCATTGTATTTACTAAATTAGTGTCTACTCAAATATTCCTTATTTACAGATGTTTGTTACGTAAGTAAACTAGAAAATCCAAAAATAATACGATTTTAAATTATAATTTTCAATTAATATTAAATAATCAGATGTTTCACGAACATCTATTACATATACACGTATGTAATACCTATTAAATTAAATTTACACATTTTAAAAAGTATGTAGAATTTTATTTCGCTAATAATTTTTTCATTTTTTTTTTATTATCATTGAATTATTATGTATTGTAATTTTGTTTTAGAATCACTGGTTAATAATTATTAAATCAGTATATTTAAATTTTAAAAAAATAGTTGAAAAAAAATAAAAAAGGAGATGAAGTCCGATTCAAACCGAGGTGTCTTCCCTTTAAAGATCAAAATATTTTATATTTTTACGTCACGCCGAAACTAGTCAAAATGGATTCAGGGATGGTCAAAATGTATATTTTCATTTAAATCTGGAAACCGAAACGTATCGCAATCACAATTAAAATAAGAAAAAATAATTTAATATTAGACAACGTAAAATGTAAAAAAAAAATTGATTGTGAATGAAACTAAATTGATGGTCTGTAAACTAAATTTTAGATGGAATAATTTTTCATTATATTTTTTTTTGTTTAAAAGTAGGGTAGTTGGAAGATGTTATCGGTGAAGATCGTTGCCGTACTCAGATGAAGCAGAGAAAAGTGAATATAGAGAAAAAATTGATGAAATCCGACAACACTGTTGCCGGGAAGTCATGGTATATTACGCAATGCTTCCAGGGAAGTGTTGCTAACCTAATCCATTCGTAACCATCCAATTTACATATTTTTATCGAGATATTTATTATAACTGATTAAGGTGAGTTTATATATATTTTTAATATAATTACAATTTTTGAAACGATAATTTGTATCCTTTGTTTGTATTATTCAAATAAAATATGACTAAATTAAACGATCTTTTTAACAGAAATTCTTTCGTAAAAAGGTTAGAATTATTGAAAAGACACGTACTGTAAATGAACAGCTAAGTTAAATAAAATTTCAGACACCGAAGATTTTATTAAGTGCGATATTACACCCACATAAACACGATAAAAAAACTACATGTCATTGTAATTACTAAATTAGTGTCTACTCAAATATTCCATTTTTTAAATATTTATTAGATTAAAAATGTTAGAAATCAGTTTACACTCGTTTATTTTTACAAAATAAATTATCGACTCCTAAATAGCTTACCGTTTATTACACGAAGATTAATTTTTACTTGAAAATATTCGGAACGAGCGTTAAAATATTTTAAATTCTATTCGTAACATTTAAAAAATATTTACCGATAATCTTTTAATTGAATTTTCCTTTTAAAGTGTATTATAAGGCATAAAAAAATCGGTTTAGTAGGTCGACTGGATCAAACAACCTGCTAACATGTCGAAGGTTCTGGTTTGATTCCAGGCACGAATTTAGCGATTTTTATCAGCCGTGATTCATCTAGTTAATTATGTGTTTAAGAAGGAATAAAAATCTGAGGTTAAAAAAAAAAATCTTGAGATTATCCAGGATAAACTAATTGTGTCTTCAAATAACTTACATAATGGTGTAAATTAAATGTAAATCCAACAATTAATATGTAGACTGAAATTTTTCGTTACGATTTTTTAAATGAATCTAAGAGAAAAAATAAATCACATTAGTAGTCGGGTTCTATAACAATCGTCTGATGTACTAAAGGTCCTGCGTTCGATTCTGAACTTGGGTTCGGTATTTTTATGCGATTACAATTTCATTTCATTCATTACATACAATAATAAACGACGCGAAATAAAAAAATTACAAAAAACTATGTTTCTTTGGCTGATCAAAGGAGCACTGAAATAAAAAAAAAATGTAATTAACAATTTAACGATGTACTTGTATTTTCGAAATAAAATTCTATACGCGTAATTTTTTATTACTAAAAACGACGTAGCGCTTTTCTTTTTAGTTCATCCGCTTTTCTAGAACTACCCTGGCAAAAGAGCTTGAAAACCTTTTGAAGATTCTTGGAACGCCGTCTAGCTGCCTACCCGTGTGATTGGAATGCGATAAGCAAGTGTTGCATTTCTGGCTTAAGAAAAATCCCCAATAATCGGTTATTTTTATTAATCCTTAAGCTTAATGTCAGTAGCCATCCCCCAGTTTATGAAAAAGGTACGAAAATCTTTGTACGGAATTGTGCGCTTCACAGTTCCAGCGGCGTTGTGTTTAGCTGTTGTGCGCATGCGCACATAGGAAACTGCCAGGAAGAGAAAGCACTGTCGCTTCCGCAGAGCCCACCCTGGCGTGCCGGCGGAAAATAGTTTTCTTTTACGCCACGTGTTTACGGAAACTTCCTTTTTCGTTCGCTTCTCTAATTCGATCATCTGCGGAAGGAATACGAAAGTGTTTATTTGTTTTTTCAGTAGCGATCAGAAGACTGTTGAAAGGAAGGACTCTTTGATCGCCAAATCAGAAGGGCTAAAGAGAAGGTAATTAGTAAAAACTAATAACGTATTTGTTTCTGCGTACATAGAAATTGAAATTAACCGCCGTTGGAGTATAGTGTTTTTAAGCGGACATTTTATCGCCTAATATTACTAAAAAATATTATCTGTTGTCATTTTATTATTTATTCGATTAAACCGAATAGGCCTTTTAAGCGTAATGTGCTTAGAAACGGTGTGCCGTATTCTTGAATCTAATAAAGTGTAGAATTAGATTATTATCCTGCTTTTTGCTATCGATTCATTCTTGTTTTCGGTTCTTTTATTTTACAGAAAACTTTAACCGCGGCCTTGAAAAGGCTAAGAAAATCAACCTCGTTAAATTTAGCTACGAACCGCTACCGTTCATGTCTGTTTCTAACCAAACGACACGATTTCAGCGATGAAGAATTCCAGAAACCGGGTATCTCTCGATCGGATGGACCGATTTGGATGAAATCGGCACGATGATTTTTTGTACGTGACGGCGATTAATTTGTCACGATAGGTGTAGCAGGCAAGGAGATATGGACCTTAAGGGTCCTTTATCTCAAAATTTTATTCAAAGGGCAGAAATGTTTCCCAGCGAACATATTTTCCGGTATTATTCAATCCCCTATAAAGGGATAAAAATATCCTTTTTTCGGTTTCTCGCGCGGTTGGCGAAAGGACCTGTTGGTCTGCCTAAATTATATTTGAACTTTATTTCGACGAAATAGACTTTTCCGTTATCGGTCTAGAAATGTTAATCGCTGAAATTACTTAATTTTTCATATTTACTTATAATTCTAACGTTACATATTTGTTAAACTGTTTACGCCGTATCAAAACAGTACATACTGAGAATATTATTAAGCGACGTCAGGAACTGGGCGGAGCGAAAGCACGGTAACACAGGCTACGAATTTACCCGGCTCCTGTCTGGACATAGATATTTTCGGGAGTCGTCGCTCCTCGATCGCCCCCTGGGGACGCCTTCCGGTCATACGGATTCGGATAGTAGAGTGCCTGTGTGATCATGCAGGGACTGTACATATCATATGGCTTAGATCCGGACCCTGCACGATAGGGGGGCAGGTTTTTTTAGCAGGGGAGAACCCCGCACTGCCATTAGTGCTGGCCTGACGGCGGCTGGCAGAGCTTTTTCCTCCCCCTGCGGAAAGAGAAAAAAAATGAATATTATTAAAAATACTGGTATCAACATTTTATTTTTATTAAATTTCAACTCTACCCGTATTCTATTTTCCCATTTTTGACAGCTGTTTTTAAACGCTGTACAGAGAAGTGAATACAGTATAAAAAATTAATGAAACTTATAGTAAAATCCAATATAAGTTACGTAAATTAGCAAGCGATTTAATAAATAAACCTCGAAAATGAGAAAACTATTTCACAAGAACACAATATTTTTTTACATTTGTTAAATATAAAAAGCATACAAATGCTGCATAATAAATATGTACAACTTTATCCCGGTTTCAAAATCGCCACAATAAACACTTAAATTACTTATATACGCTATTACTATCTCGTATCAGACATATATATATATATATATATATATATAGGTTATCCACGTTAAAAATGTACATTTATTCCTACTGTGGAATTTTTAATCCCCATAATAATACTAGAAAGGCAACAATATTTTTAAGAAATTATATGCATAACTTTTAAAATACGAGTAATACATAATTTCTTATTTTTTACCGTATTTTACGATAATTTATTCAGTTAACGTAGTTTCTTAAAATTTTTGGAACTCTGCTTCAGATCGTGCTTAAAACATAACGTTTCGTTACTTATTCCGTTATATTCAATAAACGGATGTAGAAATTTTAAACATTTTAAAAGATTTATTACGTTTTTTAACGGGATTTAATAAACATTCGGTAGAATAAATCCATAATACATCCATAGATCGATTAACTCATTCCAATCAGGAAAAGGAAAGGTGGATATCGTTTTGATAATAACCGTAAATTAAAAGAAGATTTCCATCTTTGAGTTAGTGGCGTTTTTATTTCTGTAAACTACAGGTACATAAAACTGATAGGCGACGGTCGTAAACGTATCAAACAAATATCACACCTTTATAAAACAATGCAAGCAAAACCGACATCAAAATCCGTTCAGCACGCAACACCCGGTCCGTTTACCGAAAACGATTTGGATGGATTTCAATTAAACAACAGATTTTTCTTTGAAATTACGAACGGTAACGTATTCCTTATAAAATTATGATCATTTCCGTCTTCATTTTCTCAATTTATCCACCATCCTGTCATATTAGTAACGTTTTCATCGGTTTATTATCGTCTGCGAGTAAAGAGTAATTTTATTTGCAATTATTTCTAAATTCGGAAAAAAAAATTAGGTTTGAATTACGGACAAAATTAATATGATAGCTGCCGTAATTACAATGAAGTTAAAGTTAAAATAGAAAGTAATTGTAATGTTTACAAGCCGTAATTTTAACGATAAATATTGTTCGAGCTGGTTGTAAGTAATAGTTTAGATGAAAAATGAGATATTATTTGTAAATTACCCGTCAAGATTGCGATTATTATTTTAAGATAGGTAAATCGGATTCATATTTTAAGTTTTTTTGTTATTTTTGCGTAACAAAATAAATTTTATATCCATTGAAATGTTATTTTTTGAAAAATGCTTAGTAAATTTTTGGAAGGCGTAATTTGTTTTTATCTATTTCAAGAAAAATTGCCCGTAATAACGAATAAATTTGAGCGGTGCAAAAAAGTAGATTTCTTTGCTTGCGAATTCCGAGTTTTTATAAAATGTTTATAGCGCCTTAGAAATTAAAGAAATCTGCATATCAAACGGAAATATTTATAAAACAATCGAACTTTATGTTTCAACCTTTTTTTTTTACCTTCCTTAACCCCTTTTGAAAAATCGAAGTCGGTTGTTATTTATTCACGTGAAAATTACACACATCAGAGAACCAATAGATTTACCGCTGAAAGAAAAATCTGAAAAATTATAAATACGGATTCTATTATTTATTATAAAAAAATGTTACGCGCTTTTTAACTGTGTTAACATTTTCCGTTGAAAATAATTTTTTTTTTAAATAATAATAAACGTTCTTCTGGTAGCGAGTGATCTTTATTTAAATATTCTACATTACATTACACAATTAACGATTACTAAAATTACAAGCGATAACAAAATTCTAATAGATATTTCACTAGTAATAATTTTTTTTTTCTTTTTAACAGGTGACAAATTAATTTTATCTAAATCTAATGTTTTTAAACTTATATAAAATTCTGTGCGTCGAGACTAATCAAAACTTAGTTCATTATATAATTTTGGATGCCCGCGACTTTTATCGCATACTGTGGGTTATTTATTTATATAATTTTACCGTTATTAGGATCGATAAGATATATTCCTTAAAGTGTTTTAGTTATTTTTTACTTATAATTTACAACATTTATTTTTACGTAAAAGGAAGTATTGTAATCGCGAATAATTTCGGTTTTCAGATTTCAACGGAAATATCCATTTTCATTTGTTTTTGCGTGACGTCTGTACATATGTAAGTGCGTACGTAATTACCTCGCGTAGCTCAAAAACGATTAGCCGTAGAATGTTGGAATTTTGGATTTAAAACTGTTGTAAAACATCTAGTTGTGCACCTCCCCTTTTGATTACAATCGGATGAACCAAAAGCGTCCAAAAAAAGCCAAAATTTAAAAAAATTAGATTTTGAACTTTTTCTTAACTGCAGTAATAAGCTCTGATCGAGAGGTTTTCTACGATATATCGTAAGCGGTACTTGTTTTCATCGGTTCCAGAGTTATAGCCCCCAATAAAATTTTAATTAATGAAAGAAAGCGACCCCACGCACTCGTGGATAAGATTACCCTTTGCGGGCCCAGTTAAGGGTTACATTAAAAAGTTGATTATATATTTAATAATGTGTACATCACGCGAATTTATTTTATTTGTTTTTCCGATTTACATTTAAATTACGGGTTCGTTTATTAACTTCATGTAGTTTTTAACTCTTAAGTAATTAACCGTTTAAAACAATATCTTTTTCACGTGTAAAGAAGGATATATTTTAGGTAAGAGGGCCGTATTAAAACCACGTGTTTTCGCGTCCCTCAGTTTTCGGTTTTTTATTAAATATTTATTAATTAAATATTTACTCGATTAGTATTAGGGCATAGAGTATATTTCTGTGAACATTTTCAAGTGATTTGATCAATTTTTGGACGATTCTGTGATTTATTGTAGAATTTTACGGTTTTTAATTTTAATATTAATTTTTAATAGCCATTTAAATGTTTATAATACATGACGTATAGCTACTTCGATGACGCCATCTTTCTCGTTAAGTGTGTGTGTGTGTGTGTGTGCTGCCAGGCCAGCTGCGCTTCCCTACTCTGTTGCTATTGGTGCAGAGGGGACACGTGATGCGCCATGCTGCTCTGCGCATCTCAGTCACTGCTATGTAGTTAGTGCAAGAATTATATAGAAATAAAAAACCTAGACTTTAACGTAATATCTGTTAGAATTACTACTATTCCAGGAATACGCTTGCATATGCTCAATACTAACTCCTCCTTCACCCAAAAATACCCGGGAGCTGCTGATTACAATACAATACATAAATACGAGCCTTATAAAAATTTAATTCGCTAACGTCTAAAAATCTGGATTCCTGCAACTCTTTCTTGCGTAAAGTAGTGGGTTATTTCTATATAAAATTTTCCTATTATTGGGGTCGATGAGATACGTTCCTATTGCTTAAAGTTTTTTCGTTATCGTTTCCTAATGTTCTGAGAGGATCTGATCGGGTAGCGGTTACGAAAGATAAAAGAAAAAAATAATAAGTCGCATAAACGCTATTTAAAGTTTGTTAAATTTATAATTATATACCAGAATCGCAAGAAGAGTTTACGCGTCAACTATAATAAAGGAAAACAATACGGTAAATAACATTTACGCTACAAGAACAGAAGACTAAACAGAAAATATTACACTCTGCAACGAATACACATTACATTCGCAAATACAAAAATAATAAAATCTAATTTTACCTTTTTTTTATTATATTCCGGCAATCCAGAAACAGCCGCGAACCGTAAGTAAGAATTAAATAAAATATTTATATAACGTAAATCTTGTAAAGAGCTTAGCGCGATGATTTATCGATAACAAAAGATTTACACTCCACAACCGATGTTTATGTACTCGCCTCACGAACAGAAATGTTCGATAGATTGGTAACATCGTCTTCCCCACCAATTATTACTATTAATAATAGTCTTGCGTGTGTAATTCGTTGGTAAGTTCACATTTGTTGACAAATTCTAGCCGGTATTGCGAAATCGACAAAACTGCTGGCGACGTTGCTGTCTGCGACCTTGACCACATACCTAATAATTTTTATTTTTTCCTTTTGCGGCTCACTTGACAAAAAATACTGCATCTCTGTTATATCCGTTTAATTAAATTTTCATTAACATCTAAAGAAACATATTTACAATTCTTATTTGTATCGCTAGATTAAATAATAAAATCTTCACAATTTATTTCTCGATCGATATTATTTCAAATGAACATAAATATTTCCATTACTTTTTGTTAGCACTAGACTAGATAGGGAATCTTGGAGAGCTGCATCAAACCCGTCAAATGACTGAAGACAAAAAAAACTTGTTTTTCCTTATTCTAATTTTTGTCGATACTATTCCAGTCGCATAAAATATCAGTTACATATTATTCATACAGTCGATTATCCTACTCTCTTAGCCCTCCTTTTTCTAAATAAGATACATCCCATTATCGTTTATTTTTTGAATTTTTAGAACTCAAAATCGTATTTTGAAATTTTAAAAATTAACTGAGATTACTAATTTTCCCTACTCCATACCCTGATGTTAGAATATTCCTGATCTGTGCTTTTCCCCTTATCGACCTAGTATCTATTAACTCTCTCTCCTGATCGAGCGATTTTTCATCCGCGTGTTTGTTACCGATGTACTGAAGCTTCATTTCTTCAAAATTTTCTGTTAGTTTTCGTTGCGGTACATCATTATGGCCGATAATGATATTTTTCTGTCGATTATCGTTTCACCTTGGACGATCTTAACTTTGCCGTTCTTCATTTTTCTATTAATTTTATTTCAAAATATCTATATACAGTACATCGCCCGTAAATTTTTAAGTATAATATAACGAATTATATGAAATCAAAGAGCGATTAAACGATCGCCAACAAAAAACAAATAAACGAAATGACGATCAGCTCCGACTTGGCAAGAATATTGTGCGACAATATCAGAAGAGTAATGAACTAAAAGATACAAATTTTTGCACCTTATTAAAGATCGGGCATGCATGTCTCAGTGTATATGTTGTTGTTCTTATGAGGGTCTATTTTTCAGTCAGTCTGTAATTAACTTTAATTAATGTAAATAAAATTAAACAGAAATTAAAGTAGAAAATCCAAAAATAATACGATTATAAATTATAATTTTCAATTAATATTAAATAATCAGACACTTCACCAAATCTATTAGATATACACGTTTTTAAAATTCCATAAAATTTTATTTCACTAATAACTTCTGATTTTTTTTTCCATATATATATATATATATATATTATTGAATTGTAATTTATTGTATTTATTATTGTAATTTTTTTTTTTTTTAAATAATGGGTTAATATATTAAAGCAATATATTTAACCTAAAAAAAATGAAAGTTAAAAAATAAATAAAAAATTAAAATAAAAAAAACGTATGAAGTTTGATTGGAATCGATGAGCCTTTCCTTTAAGATCCAAACATTTCATAAATTAAAATATTATTTTAATTTCGATCGCAATCGAAAAGTGTGGTCCACAATTAATGTTACAACAGCCCTAATCTAAAATTTCAACATCCTCCGGCTAATCGTAGGATTCGTTATAAATACCGAACATTTTCGGGTAACCCATCTTTTTCTTTCTTTTTCCTGTTTAGCCTCCGGGAATTACCGTCCAGGTATTACTTCAGAGAGATATGTATCTGTAAATGAGGTATTTGTACAGTCTCAATTCGACCGTTCCTGAGATGCGTGGTTAATTGAAATTCAACCGCAAAAGAACACCGGTATCCACGATCTAGTATTCAAATCCGTATAAAAGTAACTGATTTTACTAGGACTTGAACGCTGGAACTCTCGACTTCCAAATCGGCTGATTTAGGAAGACGCGTTCACCACTAGACCGATTCGGTGGGTTAGTAAACATCACTGCGTTGTGATGTTAGTGTCCATGTCTGGTTCTTCGAACGTAAAAATTATAATTAATCTTAACGTCAAGCCTATCTAGGAAATATATTTAATGTAAATATAGTCTTATGAAAGCAAACAATACGAGGTGTATTTTCTCCTCCTTTTAGGTAATTAGTTATAAAGGAGGTAATCTCCTAACTCAAAATTTGTGTTAAGATTAACCTTCTCGGCCGTCCCTCTACCGAAGATTTATGACTTATTGTTAAATCGTCATAGCTATTACGATAATAAAGGAATTACTTAAAACCGATTACGGTCACACATTACTGACATCAGATATTCTTTATTTCTCTGTTATAACATCCATAGAAATGTTGTCCCTACTCCAAATTATAGAACGTAGGAAACCCCCTTAGTTCTTTTGCTTTTCTTAACCGCCTATTAATAATCTGCCTCAAAATGTTATCGTTAATTTTAACCCTCTTCGCAGAATTTTCTGTAAAAAAAATAATGTGACGAGTAAGAAAAATCACCTAAATGTATCGATTAAAATTTATTTCATTCCTTTTTCATCAAAATGAAAGGCTTTCAAGAAACAAATGTATCCTGTGTGCTCTTTATTTTGCGCTCGTAAGTAACAAACATCTTTACCGTTGTACGATCAATTCTAATTTATCCTTGTATTTTTATTTAACATCACACTATTCGGTAGTCACTTATTCTAAAGAGAAAAAAAACAAAATTACCTGTATTTTATCGAATCGGGCTATAGAACAGTTTACTTGTTCTTTGGAGTACAAGAAAGGAGTTAATTATTTTTCTGCTGTTGTTCTTAATAAGATCTAGTTAAATCTTTTTCCCCGTTAATTTAATTAAAATATTCTCTTTTACAGAAAAAAATAATATTCCGTTTTCAATGATTTTTTAATTCGTTTTTTTCATCGCTGTGTAATATGCGCTCAATGCCTTTTAGCTGTTTATTTTTTTGAATTTTATTTAATCTACCGATCATCGATGCAGATATTTAATATTTCTAAGAACTAATATAGACTCACCGCATCCGATTTTATTTTATATGTCGCTCTAATTAAAGTTTTACCTCTATTTTCTTTGATTTATCCGGTATTATAAGAGTTATTTTTTTATCGATGTATTTCCATCCTTAACCTTTCTTGATATTAATTGTATAATGCATTATCAGTGCAAAATATTTGTAGATTTAATACAGGTCTGTTGTCCTGTCACCGTCTGAAATAATTTTACCGTCTAGACGAAAACAACTTTATACTTAATTACATCGGGATAGGAACAGAACTTCTTAGGCGCACTCTTTGATTTTACATAATCGGTGTTATGCTAAATATATGCTGTAATTTTTTTCTCAAAAACAACCGCTTTAATGTAATTTAGTTAATTAGCGAATTCTTCGTTAAATACTAGCTAAAATAAAAAATGATAACTAATTGCAAACTTCAAGTTAATTTCTAGCGATTTCAATTTATAAATTTCTTCTGTATGAAATGAAGCGCGTCAAAACAGAGGTACTGGAATTTCTGATGAAAGATGCTATATTTCATCGGAAATTAAATACTATAGATTAAATAATATAGATTATCTATGTAGATTATTTGTAAATTCATTTCTACATTAAATAAATCGTGACCGATTATTTTTTCGATTATATTTCATTAAACTAAAAAACCCGTCCCCTATATCTCCCAAATTTTGAAAAATTTGTTACTATGTCGATAAGAAGATTATTCCGCTATTTGTTTTATACTTATTATTCTGGTGAATTTACTACGTCGATACTACTCTCGATTCTACTTTCAAGATTTTATTATTTTTTTAGTCGATAAATTAATTAGCTATATAAGCGTGAAAATAAACGATTGAAATTTTATACGAAAAAAAAAATCGATCCTGACCGGAATTTGAATTCAGTACTTTCCAAACGAAAAGCTGAGATATTCATTAAATCTTTCTGTTACGGAAGTCAAGTTTGAGACGCATTTTGTTATCTTATTTCATCAGACAGCAGATCTAAAGATTTCAGATTCGTTGTTAATTTGTCTTTTTCTTCAATTTCACATTTGAAATCTCCTAAGCCTCTTTTTTTTTCTTAGTCTCGGTGTTTCATCCGTACTTACGCATACTCCAAACATAACTTTACATAAGATGCTTCTATAACTCTAATATCTTCTTACGTAAGTACAGTTTCTGTTAAATAATATGCGTGTTTCTAAAAGGTCATCCGATTTTGAAATTTCATAACTATTTAGCTTTTAGTCCGTTTTGATCGAGCAAAGTACCGTTACAAAAAGCGGGAACTCTCGAATTTCACGAGGTTGCCGCCGGGTAGCTCCAGAACTTCGTTCGCTTCAACGTTAGAAAAAATGGCGACTTCACGACAGAAATCACGCTTGTTCTCGCACAGCGTGAGTTCGTATTTACTGTTCGGTGTGATTTCCATAGCGAGTACGGCGCTGAACGTCCTTCCGCTAAGAGAATTAGGCTCGTATAGACGATTTAAAGACACGGGTTGTCTACGTAAGGGAAATCAAGCCGACTACCCCGTGTGTCAGACCAAGATATGGAACGAATCCGTCTGACTTTCTCAAGCAGCCCCCGAAAATAAACTCGCCGTGCAGGTAGAAAAGTAAACGTTCTCAGAACGTCTATCCGGTTTGTTTTGTGTGTCGTTTGCTTACGAAACCGTACAGGATTCGGTTAGCGCAATCTCTTTATGAAGGTGACACCAAAAACACCGAATTTTGTGAATTCGTCCTTAATAAGGCGGAGGAAGAAGATGACTATTTTGTAACGCGCTTAGTGTTTAATGACGATGCTACTTTTCATTTAAGCGGGAAGGTGAACCGCTACGATCGATATTAGAATGACGGGGTACGGAGAGATGCCGCGTGAATTTGGACAGCATGAGAGAGACTTTTCCAAAGTTATATTTTTTTGTGCGGTTTCGGGGGAAAAGGTGTACGGTCAATATTTTTTTCTTAGAGAACACTTTTGTGGGAACAACGTGTCTCGATACGCTTGAAAACCGACTTTTCCCTCTACTAGAGGTCGATTCGGATAAGTTATAACGGAAGGGGGAACATGTAGCGTGGTAAGTGCCACAACACGAAAAGTCTGAGTCTGAGGACTGCAGGTAAAGGCTTTGGCCTACGAACTCTAGAGGCGGTGAGATACCGGAATAGCTGATGGTAAGTGGTTCAAACAAAAAATAAAAATACCGTGCACCGTCGTCCCAATATTCAATATTTTTCAAAATACATACGATTTAAATCGGATGATTCTTTTTCGGACACACTTTAGCCGTATATTTCCTTAACTATTGCTATTCTAATTTTATTATTTTATTTCACGATTTTAATTTTTTTTACAATTTTATTAAAGTATCGTTCAATTCTTTTCTCTTTTATGGATATATTCAATCGCTTTTAATTAATTTTTTTTACGAAGATTCATTTTTCGCTCGATGTTTTCTAATTTTGAAATCATCTGTTTAATATCCTGCGTTTCATTTTCAAAAAAAAACCTTGTCGTGTAAAAAGGTTACGCATTTTATTTCCTCTTTCTACGCTGATATGTTGATCGATCCCTTTATACTCTTACAGATAATTTTTGATATATATATTTATATATTATATTAGAGAAAAATTAATACGTACAATTTAAGAAAAAAATTGATAAAAACGCAGATATTATTTGATGGAAACGAACAATTTAAGATACAAATTACATCTTTTTCTATTTAACCGATTTATAAGGTATTTTTATAGTTAAATCTCCTTATAAGATACGAGTAAAGTTGGTTGAACGTATAAACAAATGAATGAAAGTTTTATTTCCAGATGAGAGGAAACAAGAACGTTTACCGTGGTTGCTAGGCATAAATTGTGCATATTACTGTCGTGGATTCTCGGGCTAGTATAAAATATGTCAAAATATTATTTATTATTAAATAAGAGAAAACGATTTTTTATTTTATTAACATATTGAAACGTGTGAATTTCTGTATTAGTACAGCCAATTTGTCATCAAAACAGGCTGTATTTGAAAATCCTTATCTACCGATTGATCTTTTGTCCGTGCGTTAGGGGTGATGAGGGAAGCTTAACTCCAGATTTTTAACATCCCCTCCCGTAGATTTTTGAAAAACTCGAAATACGCAAAAGGTTTGGAAATGCGTTTTTCTCTGAATCTATGCGTTTTAGAGAAAAGTTTTTCAAAACAAAAAATGTAGAGGATATTCTCCTCTACAATTAATGGCTTTGAAGCTATGGCGTATAATTTGAAATTGAAATACTAGGTGGCGCTGAAGTTGTAAAAAAAACGTTGTAAACGAGTAGACCGGTTTCGAACACGTGCCCGATTCACGACATTTTCACACTTTCACAAGCTACAGCTCCAAAACGGTAAGTCGTACAAGAAAATTGTATAAATAAAAGTCGTGTGTTTTTTTGAGATTAACAACTTTACCAAATGCAATACAGACGAAAAACAATTTTTTCCGGTGAAAAACCCGAAAAAACACGTTTTTTGATTACAAAGGAATTGCAGTGTGTATGTATTTTTCTAAACGGTTCATTATTTATCTTATTTATTTCGTTTAAAATAAATATGTGGTAATAATAGTCATATAATAAGATTGGGAATAGTAAACATCGAGAAAAAAATTAATAAATCTATCAAATGAGATTATTGTATTGTCGAATTTGTTTAACTTCGTATGACGCTGTAATTATTTGTGTGATTTATATGCTCTAAAGCGTAAATAATGTCCGTCAAATATAAATATAATGTGTGTGTGTGTGTGTGTGTGTGTGTCTGTTGCGCGCGCGGAATTGGTAAAGATAAGTGTAATATAAAGAAAACGTAATTAGATTAAAAATATTTTTTCAGTCCATTCATAAACCTTTAGGAATTTTGTTTTTATCGCAATTTAAAGCTTTCCTTCTAGCTTTATTTTTTCCATTTTTTTAGTTTTTACACACATACATACATAGATACTAGCCCCCCCGGCTAGCCAGTACCTGGACCCTCGGGGTCCAGTCGAACCTCGGAGTCAATTCAGGAGCTCCTCGGGGGCCTATCTCAGCGGCGCAGAGCTGACGTCGCTCGCCATTTCCGTCTATCCAGAAGGTTCCGCCACCCTCATCGTTGCTCAGTTGTTTATCCACAATGTTGTGAGAATAATAGTCATAAGTAACAATATAAATATTCAGGCTTTACAGAAACACGAAAAAGAAACTGAATTACAGAATCCAGAATAATTGTAACTTTTTTTCTGTTTAGCCTCCGGAATTAACGTAAGGTATTACTTCAGAGGATGACTGAGACTGATATGTATGAACGTAAATGAAGTGTAGTCTTATATCTCGGGAGGAAATACCCCGTTTGAAGTTTGGAAATCGGAAGAGCGGGAATTTACATCGACATTTCCGAATCGCCGTGATCTGTTAGGTAGAGAGTCTACCTGATGCGTGCAAATGTTAGCCTTCGACTTACTAACAAACGCCCCGTTACAATTTTGAATTCGGACGATTGTTTTCAGAGATATTATAAGAGAACATCATTGTACCTCCTAAAACAACGCCCCAGGGAATCCTGTTTGTTACCGGTTAATAGTAATGATCGGTCTATCTTCCCACAAGATGCTCGCATACCTTACCGCTCTAGCCTTACACCCAGCGCCTGCGGGTAAGACCGTTATTGTTTAACAGAAATCTTTTAAATTTATTTAATATTATTTTATTTAACGTAAATTTAATCCTATTATTTTTGTAGTATTTTTCATTCGATCGATTCGAATCGTTTTAGGCTTTCAGTACACCCTAAATTAGTAGTCTCGTCCAAAAATATTTTTGACGTATAAGCAAATGTTAATATTTATTTTTTTATTCACGTTTGAGCAGTTATTTAAGCGGTATTGCAGGACCGCTTACGAAACTAGCTGTAAAACACATTAAATAGTCTTTGCATATAACTATAACTTGTTTAGATGTATTAAACGATATTTTATATAATTAATTTTAATCGAAAACTCGACGTTCGGTTTAATTTTTTCATAACGGGAGCTACTTGATCGCTTTTCTTCTTCGATGTCACCACTTCCCTTTTTTATTAAGTCGAAATAATTTTAAAGTAAGATTTGTTATCCCCTACTAAGTAGCCTCTATATAAGATCGCTGCTCGCTTAGTTTTTGGTTTATACTATCTGTATCATCGATAGTTACGGCTGAAACGTAGAAAAAGCAACTGAAGTCGCTTTCTCTGAAGATATTGATGTTTACTACGCGGTCAGTCTGCGGCGAACAAAATGAAGATGTCGCTTATACAGTACGAACGTCTCGTTGCATTTTAGCGGGCTTTACATACGGATGTGCTACAGGGTATTTTTTTTCTATTCGATAAAGCAACCGGAAACTACTTCACACCTTATTATCTTGATAATGATTGTTTCAGCGATGATTTTTATTTCACGTAAAATCGCGTATACATTTCTGATAATATTTATTATTTTATACTTTATATTTACTTAAAGCAGACGTCAAATATTTACAATCGATGCGATGTTTGATGAAAATTTATTTAGTTTGAAAAAAGAGAAAGACGATTTTAATTATTGAAATCTATCTAGTAAAGAAGGATAAATATAAGTAGAGCAACGTACATGGAATTTGTTAAGTAGATATTTGGAAATATCCCTTGGAAGAAGACTGAAAAACTTGTAAAGAATATAAAGTTAAAATATAGAGAATTTAAAATTATTTATAATCTGAACAAAACTCAGGTAGCTTGGGTTTAAAATAAAAGACCGAAAAGAAAATCTGCAAAACAGTTAAGAAGCGAGACGAGAATGCAGTGTCCATCTCCAGTACTTTTATAAAAAAAATAATAAAACACTCATTATATATATATATATATATATATATATATATATATATATTATTTGGACAGTAAAATTTCAACCGGTGAAAGGATGTAAGGTGGCGTGGGCACAAACATTGACAATAAGAAAGCAAGTAAGCCAAAAATATCGTTTTTAAATTGCGTTAGAAAATGAATTGAAAATTAACCGGTTCGACTAAATGCGAAAGAAAGCGATATAAAATAAATCGAAGATGAAAGAAGCCGATAGTAATTTTTGAGCAAAAACGGTCGACTTTCCGTTTAAGGTTCCCAGAATCGGTAATTTATATTGTAAGTAAATATCGAAGGTAAAAACCTTAGACGATCGCACGACCAGAATACATGAAGCAAATACCAAACCGATGATATTCACGGCAGGACCCTGGGACGTCCCTGATTCAAATCCTGATTAAATACAGTATATTTCACATGCTATAGAGTTTTCCGTTTTTTATTCAGATTTACAAACAAGCTTTCTAGTTAATAAGTTGTCTTTATTATCGACCTAGGAAAAAACCGGCAAGATTACAAAATTCGAAGTCGATAGTTCCAGCGTTCAAGTCATAGTAAAGCCAGTTATTTTTATACGGATTTGAACAGTAGATCGTAGATACCGGTGTTCTTTGGCGGTCGGGTTTCAATTAACCGCACATCTCAGGAACAGTCGAACTGAGAATGTACAAGACTACACTTCATTCACACTCATACATATCACCCTCTGAAGTATTATCTAAACGGTAGTTACCGGAGGCTAAACAGGAAAAAGAAAGAAAGAGATAAGGCGGCATCAAACGTAAAAAGGTTTACGGTTAAAGACGTAAAAGAATCGGTATTAAACGCGTTAAAAAAATATTACCGTTTGAGGCTGGAAAAAGTATATTAATCGTGCCGAAAAACTCCACGAGCAGCACTTGACGAATATGTCGTTACTGAGTGACGTACAACCTTTTATACCGAATGTAGATGAAAGTGACAGCCATAGTTCTCTCGTGATAGTAAAGGATTTTAATCGTAATTAATTTTACGTAAGAGTTTTAATGTCATATGACAATGAAATTTCTGTTGTTTTAAAGTAAATATTTTTATGACGAAATGTTTATTTCTGTTCATATTAGAGGTGTGAACGATTTTTTTTTCTCGTTTTATAGGTTAAGTGATTTTTTTTTAATCTCCTATTCCAAAAACCTAATATTCTTTTGAGCTTTGTAGGCCTACAAAAGTACAAAATAAAAATATTAAATTGTACAACAAAATACAAAAATAAATAGCTTTAATGAAACCTGAGTAAAAGCAAAATACGAAAAAAAACAATTAAATTATAAACCGTACGGTAAGAGTCTCGCAGATACCATTTCTTCCGCCTAAAAAAACAAAAATTTCTGAAATATAAATAAAATTGTTTTTAACAAAAGGATACCGATATTGATTGTATAATTTCTCTAAATGTGATATGTATTATTCGTTGTTTAATAAATAAAATCGGGCCGGTAAGAGTTTTCTAACAAATTGTTCTATTTTTTGCTTATTATATAGAACGCTTAAACATTGTTTGTTATCTATTGTGTATATCTGTCGTCTATTACAAATATTTAACTTTTTTTAAAACAAAATTCTAAATTAATAACAGATTTTGATAATAGAAATGTAGCGTCTTACCTTTTTTTATATCGGTATCGTTTTGTTAAAAACAGTTTTATTTATATTACAGAAATTTTTCTTTTTTTAACGGAATAAATGGTATCTGCGAGACTCTTACCGTACGGTTTACAATAAAATTGTAATTTTTTTGGGATATCACTGCGTTTTGTTAAGATTATTCTTTTATTATTTTTACGAATTACTATTATTATCCAACGGGTTCATTATTAAAATTGATCGCCTTTCTAGAACAATATACATTTATTGATTTTCTCGGCCAATTTTTTTGTTGACACTTCATACCGTATTTTTCCTTTTTTAATAAAATTTGTATAATCTCTCGTAAACTTATACTTTTTTTTTAAAGAAGCGATTGGAATTATAAAAAATTGTTTCACCTTCAGTACTTTCATTAAAGTAACAGCATTTACTATTAAAACAAGCTGTAGTATATTTTCTTTTAAATTTTATTTTTTCCAGTACATTGTCAAGTTTTTGTACGCTATCTAGTACTATCAAGTACTGCTATATAACGGCGCGATTGTAAAGTCACCTTAAAAAATGAAAAAAATGACATATCGAGTCCCGCGGCGGTTGTCAAATGAAAAAATAAATTGTCTGACAAAATTCGAGGTACATTTTGAAAGTATTCTCTGTTATAAATCTAATCGAACTGAAATATAATGTTTTCGTGCTTATTTTTTAATTTTTCCCCCCGTTTTTACTTCGCTTTTAGGTCAGGTCACGTTTAGAACCGTAAACGTAGTTCGTCGACTTCGTCGTCTGCGGACTCTTACCGGCGTGGAAGTCGAGAGTTCCAGCGTTCAAGTCTTGGTAAAGGCGGTTACTTATATACGGATTTGAATACTAGATCGTGGATACCGGTGTTCTTTGACGGTTGGGTTTCAATTAACCACACATCTCAGGAACGGTCGAACTGAGATTGTACAAGACTACATTTCATTTACACTCATACATATATATCATCCTCATTCATCCTCTGAAGAATTATCTAAACGGTAGTTACCGGAGGCTAAACAGGAAAAAAGAAAAAAAGAAATTCATAATTTAAGTGCCTGTAAAAGTTACTGAATTACCTTTCTGCAAATCAACAGCAAAAATAACTTTAAAATTAACGATACGGTTAACTGAACTGAGATATATATATTAAAGAAAAATATCGGCTCGACTCAAATATTCAAATATATATCTGAAATGTAATATTATTTTAGTAGCTAGCCACCATCCCGTACTTTTTTCTCGTATTTCTTGACTCCGAAGTTAAAAGTATTCAAATTTCCTTTTTTTCTTCGATGTTAGTATTTTCACGGACGTATCTGCTTCGTCAGAATATTTTATAAGTATTACTGTTTCTTTAAAAGCTTCATCATGTTCAAATTTTATTTGTATGCGTAGAGAACTTGAAAAATTTGGAATAGTTTCTTAGTAATTATGTGTGGGCTGTTGATCTCATGATTTATCGCCGTTCAAATTTCCTGATAAAGTAAAATGTTAGGTAAGATTCAGATTCCCGAATTCAAATTTTTAATGCGTTCTGAACGACGCTGAAGTGATTCAAGAACTCAAAAACCGATTTAAACTTAATATATTTCTCAAAGCTTGCATTTGATTTTGAGCCGAGCGTACGCGTTGCATTTCATGTCTTTGAGAACGTTCTTGCGTAGATTTTACGTTGCCTGCGATTTTAAATTTTAGTAGCCCTACAAGTTTTTTTCTATTTGTGACGTAGGCGTTATTGAAAGTCGAATCTATGCCGATTACGGGTATGGCTTACCCTGATATAAATTTTTAGTTCGGGAACTAAAAATATTCAGTCTTACTCTGTACAGTCGTAAATTTGTAAACGGTCACAGTCGTCATTTCCTATAATTTTATTTTAAATTAATTTATTTTTACCTATATTATGATATCGATATAAAATAATATTTTATAGACGATGAATTAAATTTAGTAAAAAACATAATTGTTTTCTGACGAAGTCGATATTAACATAGACAACGACATTTTTATTTATAAGCATTTTTATTTTACGATTTACATAGTAGTGAGATAGATGAGATTTTAACTGCGGTTAACTTTCCAGGTGTCATAAGAAAGTTAAGGTAAAATTTTTTTATTCCGGTTCAGTAATTTTGCGGTTATCGGGAACTAACGAAAAAAATGTCGTCAATATAATAGAATTGTGGTTATTTTTTTTTCTTTTATTTATATTTTTCAACAGTAAAGAATTTTAATTTTTTGCTATTATTTAAAAATTTCCTTGATATTTTACTTCAAAGTAGGTAATTATTTTTTTCCTAATGTGTCGGAATATATATATATATATATATATTTATTTATATTATTTCATTTTCAACAATTCTGTAAATGATTCTAAAAACGGTTTATTTGTTATATCGTTTTTTTTTTTTTTTTATAATTTTTGTCTTCAAATTATATTTTATAAACATTACGTTTAATTTAAATATATATTAGAATTAAGATTCATTATTAATTATTTTATCCGATCCTTTTATTTTTAATTTTAAGATCGATTGACGAATTAGTTAAATGTATTTTATTTGAAAAATATATTCACGTCGGTATAAATTGAACGTAAAATATTCAATGGAATATAAAAATTCATATTTCATTGTTGTGCAAAGGTTAGTTCATTTTTTACCAGCGACTGAAATATCAAACATACAGCTCTCTATAATTTTAATATATTTATAATTAGAACATACGTACAGAGTGTTGCGGGACGTATTCGCCGAACTCCAGAAACTGATTCAGGACACCAAAAGGTGCAAAAACGTTCAAACCGACTAAGTCTTGCTTTGCTTTGTTTTCCTTCTGGACGCAATTTTGTGATTTTCAACAAAAAAAAATCACTTCTCAGGAACGGGTAAACCTACAATAATTAAATTTGGAAAATTAAATTTTTTATTATACAAAATAAAAAATTTTGAAAACGTCAACTTCTAAGATTTCAAAATGGGGCCATCTTAATTTTTTATTCTTCCATATCTTTGTAATTAATTGTTTGATAAAATTTTTACTTATTACAAAATTGATTAAGCATTTTATGCTGAACAAAATGACACTTTACTTGTAAAACTGCGTTGACACAAACAATCGAGTTATTGCGGACAATTAACCCGGCAGTACGTTTTTGACCCGTAATGCAAGCTGATTTGTCTGTTTCTGTTTCCTCCAATAAATGTAATGAAAATTATTAATAATAGTAAATTAATAAAAATTATCAGATTTGCTCTCGTGTCCCTTCTACGTTCTACGCTTGGAAATGCAAAATATTTAATCAAGGACACAAAATTATATTCGTATAGAAAATGTAATATTAAAATTATGATAGTTCTTTCCTTTAACTTCAGTCTAAACATCTTATTTGCTTTGCCTATATGTGTGTATGTATTGAGATCGCATAGACAAAAAAACCAAAAGAATAAAATACGACAGATTTGTTAGTTGTTCATAATAATTACTTTACATTGCACAGCTGCGCACTCACTATCATTCTCTCTCTTTCTACACGCACTCGTGTGTCATACAACATTAGATAGAAACTTTTAACCTTGACTTTTTTTAATATTACACTGGACAGCAGTCATTGTTTTGTCTACTATAAAAAGAGATAGATACATTGCTTTTATTTCTCTCTTCCGGTTACAGTTTTTTTTTTTTATAGTTGCTTCATATCTTTGCTAATGTACATAAACCGGCCATATTTCTTCCTAATAACTTTGTTAAATCGGTAACAAACCATATATATATATATATATATATACATGTGTGTGTGGGCACGCGCGTGTGCAGATTATCCTAACTCAACAACCACTGACGTGATCTGAACAATTCTTTTACCAATATTTTAATTAAAATTTGAGAGAATGATTTTAATTAGAAACTTATCCAGGTATCAATGTTTTCCTCCGTGCTTTTACGATTACCATCTTTTAATTGTATTCTTTATACGATTAAAAGTGTCGAAAGCCTCATTACCTTATGTTTGATTTTAACGGTTCTGAAAATTCAAAATAAGTTAAATATAGATTATTTGTAAGCGCCTGCAAATATTTTCAGTCTGTCTGTTTTATAAAAGATAAAATACGATTTATCAGTATCTTTTGTATTTTGAAATGTTTTACTATGTTTTTTAAAAATGACGTGTAATCTTACCCTTTCCATTTAAACTTTTTAGTGTCCCGACCACGGGGGTTTGAGTATGGTGGCCTCATATAAAAAAATAGATTGTTATGAATTGTAGCATTTATAAAAATTTCATTTTTCCATATGCAATGGCCGAATAGTTATTACTGTATGCGTTTATACACTGCCTTACTCCATTATGTTATTTTATTATTTATTACATTATTTATTTTACTAATAATTTTTTATATTCTTTTTTTATTATTTTTGAATTATTATTTATCGTAAACATTTTTTTACAATTAGGGATTAATAATTATTAATAAATCGATATATTTAAATTTAAAAAAAAAGTTAAAAAAACCAGATGAAGTCTGATTCGAACCGATGTGCCTTCCTCTTGTAATATCCAAGTATATCGTTAATTAAAATTTTATTTGGCTATAACTCTGGAACCGATGAAAATAAGTACCGCTGAAAATGATAATAACTACATTTATAGTTGAAAAGCTCTCGATGAGGGCTTATTACTACAGTTAAAAAAAGATCCAAAATCCATTTTTTTTGGATTATTGGCTTTTTTTGACGCTTTTGTTTCAACAGTCCTAAATCAAAAATTTCAACATCCTGTGACTAATCGTTTTTGAGTTATGCGAGATAAGTACATATGTACGTGCAGATGTCGTGCCGAAACTAATCAAAATGGATTCAGGGATGGTCAAAATGGATATTTCTGTTGAAATCTGAAAACCGAAATTTTTCACGATAACAGTACTTACTTTGGGATCTGCTTTTTTCTTTTTTTTTGTTTAGCCTCTGGAACCACCAGAGTCAGGTATTACTTCCGAGAACGAATGAGGACGATATGTATGAATGTAAATGAAATGTCGTGTTGTACAGTCTCAGGTCGACCGTTCCTGAGACGTATAGTTAATTGAAACCCGACCGCCAAAGAACACCGGTATCCACGATCTAGTATTCAAATCCGTGTAAAATAAGTGTCTTTACTAGGATTTGAACCTGAGAACTCTCGATTTCGAAATCAGCTGATTTGCGATGACGAGTTCACCGCTAGACCGACCCGGTGGGTTATGCCAGGCTTACTAGAAAAAGAGAAGCGATACATTATTTTCCAAGTCAAATGTACTATTCTCCATCAGAATATCGATCCTATTCCGTTACAGGTTGATAATTTTAATCTGTTTATCAAAGAAACTCGGGAACTTGCGTTCAGAAAAGTAAATCTGACCGGTACCTTTTGTACGTCAAGTATTTTACACGTGTCGCTGACATAAGAAAGACCGAGACAGATGCAATATATTAATAAATTAATGAAATTCTTTTTGTCGCTGTGAAAAATACATTATGTATATTCGATAGGGAAATCGTAATAAGTGTTGCGGTTTTGTCTTTTTCCTAATTATGTCGTCGGTAGGTGTTGAATCGGATGAATTATGAGAATTTTACAGCGTTAAATTATTTTGAAACAATGCTATACGGTCGTGATATAATAATAAATAAAACCGATTATCAGAAAAACTTGAAAAGTAGTTTATAAAAAGTCGCGTTACATTATACGCCTTTTGAATAACTTGTAGATGTGCTATAACAATCTGATATGTTTAACAAATCCGATCTACTACACGATAAATATTAAGTAATATTTTCACGGTTTCAATGATATTTTATTTTATCGCAATATTTTCATAATTATTAATCTATTACAAAATAACATTAATAAAATTATTCCGGTTGGGATCACGTCAAGTTATTTTATTTTCTTTGGGAGAAAATGAAAACCGTTTTTTATTTGTAGTGCGAGTTACTTCAAGAATTTTTGCCGTAACTTTGTCATCGTAAAATGGATTTGAATAAATAAGATGTCATTTTCTTCGCAATACCCTTAACTTTCTTTGTTACAACATTTAAATAAAACAGCCGTCACAAAGATATTAACGATAAAAATAATTACAAGACCACCATTTTGCGATGGATTGAGAGATTACGTTTTTATTTTTGTAAATTTAAACCTCTAAGAACCTCTATTAGAAAACCTCTATTAGAAAACGGTTTTATAGAGGAAGAAGAGGAAGTTGAGGAGGATGAAATGGGAGAAACAATACTGAGATCTGAATTTAAGAGAGCATTAAAAGATTTAAATGGCAGAAAGGCTCCTGGAATAGACGGAATACCTGTAGAATTACTGTGCAGTGCAGGTGAGGAAGCGATTGATAGATTATACAAACTGGTGTGTAATATTTATGAAAAAGGGGAATTTCCGTCAGACTTCAAAAAAAGTGTTATAGTCATGATACCAAAGAAAGCAGGGGCATATAAGCATGATAAGCAAGAAAGCAGGACAAGAGAAGCAATTTTAGGCCTCAGATTAATAGTAGAAGGAAGATTAAAGAAAAACGAACCAACATACTTGGCGTTTATAGACCTAGAAAAGGCATTCGATAACGTAGACTGGAATAAAATGTTCAGCATTTTAAAAAAATTAGGGTTCAAATACAGAGATAGAAGAACAATTGCTAACATGTACAGGAACCAAACAGCAACAGTAGCAATTGAAGAACATAAGAAAGAAGCCATAATAAGAAAGGGAGTCCGACAAGGATGTTCCCTATCTCCGTTACTTTTTAATCTTTACATGAAACTAGCAGTTAATGATGTTAAAGAACAATTTAGATTCGGAGTAACAGTACAAGGTGAAAAGATAAAGATGCTACGATTTGCTGATGATATAGTAATTCTAGCCGAGAGTAAAAAGGATTTAGAAGAAACAATGAACGGCATAGATGAAGTCCTACGCAAGAACTATCGCGTGAAAATAAACAAGAACAAAACAAAAGTAATGAAATGTAGTAGAAATAACAAAGATGGACCGCTGAATGTGAAAATAGGAGGAGAAAAGATTATGGAGGTAGAAGAATTTTGTTATTTGGGAAGTAGAATTACTAAAGATGGACGAAGCAGGAGCGATATAAAATGCTGAATAGCACAAGCTAAACGAGCCTTCAGTACGAAATATAAGTTGTTTACATCAAAAATTAATTTAAATGTCAGGAAAAGATTTTTGAAAGTGTATGTTTGGAGTGTCGCTTTATATGGAAGTGAAACTTGGACGATCGGAGTATCTGAGAAGAAAAGGTTAGAAGCTTTTGAAATGCGGTGCTATAGGAGAATGTTAAAAATCAGATGGGTGGATAAAGTGACAAATGAGGAGGTATTGCGGCAAATAGATGAAGAAAGAAGCATTTGGAAAAATATAGTTAAAAGAAGAGACAGACTTATATGCCACATCCTGGAATAGTCGCTTTAATATTGGAAGGAAAGGTAGAAGGGAAAAATTGTATAGGCAGGCCACGTTTGGAATATGTAAAACAAATTGTTAGGGATGTAGGATGTAGAGGGTATACTGAAATGAAACGACTAGCACTAGATAGGGAATCTTGGAGAGCTGCCCTCTAAGTACCCCAGCAGTACAAAAAACATCGTCGCGATATGACTACCCGTACCTGAAAAAAATGTTAAGTTAAAAATACAAAAAGGATAGCCTGTAAACTAAACGTGTTTTGACATGTGCAAGTATAAAGTTTCTTTCTTCATTTCATTTATTTTCGTTTTTTTATTAACGCTCTGTATACTACCTGCATTTAGTACTGAATAAGACAAGTACGAAAACTAAGATTCATAGGCACGCTCGCATATATGCGAAAAATAAATTAAACTTCTAGCGTTCAGGAACTACATTCTTCGCGCGTACTATAAAGTTTAAACTTCTGGGGATATTTTTAAATTGGAAAACGGAATTTAGTACATTATACATTTAAAGTAACGATTTCACGGGGAGACAGCGTTAAAGAGATGAGTACCGGTTTGAACTATTTAATTAATACTTTGACAGAATCGTATAGCGTATACAAAAACTGTTCTATCCTATATTCTCTGAATTTTAAGTAATATCGGTAAAAGTAAAAAAGAAAATTTGATTTAAATAAAAATAATTAATAAAAAATTGCTTCGTAAACAACCGGTCGAGTAAATTAAATAAAATTAAAAAAAATTAGAAAATTAATTTTTACAGTTGTTAAGAGTTTTTAACGTTTGTAATTTATTTTAATTTTATTGTAAAATATTACTGTATAATAACCAAAGAAGTAGTAATTAATAATCGCGGCAAAGTATATTTAATCGGCGTAAATGTATAATCACGCCGATTAAAGTTGTAAAACGTTTTCTGTACATTTTGTGTCTGACGAGTCAGAAATTACGGTATACTTGTCGCATAACATCTGATGATACATTTAAAGCCCACTTTGCTTCGTTGACCGAAATTTTAGTACTGTAACAATATTTTTGTAGCAATCGATCTATAAAAAGAGAGAAAATGAAACTAAATTTTGTAGTAATTATACGATAAAACTAAAATAAATTACGAATGTTAAAAACCTTTAATAAGAAAACTTATTACCTGTAATATATAAGTTTTAAACCGGTCTTACGTACTTTTTTCTTACCTTTCTTTCTTTTTCCTGTTTAGCCTCCGGTAACTACCGTTTAGATAATTCTTCAGAGGATGAATGAGGATGATATGTACGAGTGTAAAGGAAGTGTAAGTCTTGTACATTCTCAGTTCGACTATTCCTGAGATGTGTGGTTAATTTTGAAACCCGACCGCCAAAGAACACCGGTATCCACGATCTAGTATTCAAATCCGTGTAAAAATAACCGGCTTTACTAGGACTTGAACGCTGGAACTCTCGACTTCCAAATCAGCTGATTTGGGAAGACGCGTTCACCACTAGACCGACCCGGTGGGTACTTTTTTCTTACCTGTAATAAGAAATAATCTTAAAATAAGTTATAAACGTTAAAAATCGATTTAATTATTCGGTTTTCCATTAAACAATTTTTTTATTTAGATTAATATTTTAGAAATTTTTTAATACGATTATTCATAGTTAATTTCTTTTTATTAGTATTTTTATAACAGCCGTATAATCATTTTAATATGCTGTAATAAAAGTGTATTCTTACAAGAAAGCTGAGAGGGATTAAATAACAGCCGATTAAACAAGATTGTAAGATGTATATGATATTTATTGATGTGAATATCAATTGTTACATTTCATTGTACCTCTTTGTTTTTGTTTTGGAAATAATGGACTACGTTATTTTAACAGATTCACTTTTTTCTCCCCAGCTCCCTCGTAATTTCCCTGATATATATATATGCGATATGATGTTTTTTATTCCGATAAAAATGTCGCGAGAAAGTTTGCAACAAGTTTGTACTTTGCCAAACGCCGAGTTTATACTTTGGCATAAAATGTAAATTATTTATTTATTAAATACTTTTTCTCTTTTTTACATTTTAATTTTCTCGTAACGGTACCGCGTAAAAAAGTACAAAAATTAAAGTTATATTTATAATGTAATTTAATTATTATTATAAAAAATATCTTATAAGATGTATTCCTAAGCTGAAAATCGTGAAAAATGTTTTAAGTGCGGTGAGACGCGACGAATTTCACCGGTTACGTCAGTTATGCTAGATTTTATCATCATCGTAATGTACGTCAAATATCCAAAGAAAAATTTTGAAAAAAAAATCTAATTTTTTATATTTTTTTTTTTAGGAAGGGGATAAACTCACCCCTAGATATAAAGTCTTTAAAAAAAATCGGGTGGAGCTGAGTCGGGGCGTACGGCTGTTGGTTTAATGTGAAACATTACAGACCTTGGATGAAGTTCCTCCGAGTTACAGACCGACCGATAGGAGAGCCGCCGTCGTATCTTTTGAATAAAACTGAAAGACTCCGATGGAAAATTTTAGTCCCTTCGTTTGGCCGACTCTACAGATAAATTAGTCGGTCTGTATGTCAGCGAGTCGCTTTTAGTGTATCGGATCGAAACAAAAACGAGGAGACATCGATTGCGTACTAAATTGAATTTTAACATGAAACAGACGCTAAATGTTACACGATATTTATTTCGATTAATATTCGACGACAATTTTGTTCAACATCGGTGTGTGATATGAGAAGTAAGAAGCATAACGTATAATAAGCAGCGGTAGAGGTGCTCGCGCCGCCGGCGTCGTTCACTGAGCGCGCCGTGTCAGCTTTGCGACGTTCCCGAAACAGTTTAGCTTTCTCAGTACCGGACACTGGGGTACCTGTGCGCGGTACCTTTCCGACGATATGCGTAATTTATATTTCCGACTGGCTTTTGCGCGGGCTGAGGCTGACATATTGAATTTTTGTACTTTTTTACACGTTAATATTGTCCAAAATACACTTATTATTACATAAATCGATCTATCTCGAAAAACTCTAAACGCAGACACACGAATCACCGCGCTATCACATCTAAATCGTCAGGACTTTTGCGTAGGACTTCATCCATGCCGTTCATCGTTCCTTATAAATTCTTTTTACTCTCGGCTAGAATTAGTATATCATCAGCAGATTGTAGCATCTTTATCTTTTCACCTTATACTGTTACTCCGGATCTAAATTGTTCTTTAACATCATTAACTGCTAGTCCCACGTAAAGATTACAAAGTAACGGGGATAGCGAACATCTTTGTCGGACTCCCTTTCTTACTACGGCTTCTTTCTTCTGTCCATTATTACTGTTGCTGTTTGGTTCCTGTAAGTGTTTGCAATCATTCTTCTATCTCTGTATTTGAACCCTAATTTTTTTAAAATGCTGAAGATTTTATTCCAGTCTACGTTATCGAATGCATTTTCTTGTCTATAAATGCCAAGTATTTTGGATTTTTTTCTTTAATCTTCCTTCCACTATTAATCTGAGCGCTAAAATTGCTTCCCTTGTCCCTGTACTTTTCCTGAAACCAAATTGCTCTTCTCCTAACACTTCTTCCACTCTCCACTCAATTCTGTATAGATTTCTAGTTAAGATTTTTGATGCGTGACTAGTTAAACTAATTGTTCTGTATTCTTAAAATTTATCTGCTCCTGCTTTCTTTGGTATCATAACTATAACACTCTTTTTGAAGTCTGACGGAATTTCCCTTTTTTCGATATTACACAATATTACACACCAGTTTTTATAATCTATCACTCGCTTCCTCGCCTGCACTGCGCAGTAATTCACAATTCCTTCTGTTTTAGGAGTCTTTCTGCCATTCAAATCTTTTAATGCTCTCTTAAATTCAGATCTCAGTATTGTTTCTCCCGACTTCTTCCTCTCCCTATATAATTCATTTCCTCCATATAACTCTTCAATATATTACACCCACCTATCGACTATGCCTTTCGTATTATATATCGGTGTACCATCTTTGTTTAACACATTATTAGATTTTAATTGATGTACCCCAAAACTTTCCTGTATGCTCTGTCTATTTTATGAATTTTCATTTTTCTTTCCACTTTTGAACACTTTTCTTTAATTCACTCTTCTTTTGCTAGTTTGCACTTCCTGTTTATAGTATTTGTTAATTGTCGATAGTTCCTTTTAATTTCATCATCACTAGCGTTCTTATATTTTGTACGTTCATCCATCAGCTGCAATATATCGTCTGAAATCCAAGGTTTTCTACCGGTTCTCTTTGTTCCGCCTAAGTTCGCTTCTGCCGATTTAAGAATTTCCTTTGTAACATTCTTCCATTCTTCTTCTACATTTTCTACCCGAAATTTTTTGCTCAGACCTCTTGCGATATTCTCCTCAAAAATCTTTACCGCCGTCTTCATCAAGCTTCTCTAAATTCCACTGATCATCTGACACCTTTTCTTCAGGTTTTTAAACCCCCAATCTACATTTCATTTTAACTAATTTACGGTCGCTATCAATGTCTGTTCCAGGGTAAGTTTTGCAATCGACGAGTCGATTTCTAAATCTTTGTTTAACCGTGATATAATCTATCTGATACCTTCCGGTATCACCTTGCTTTTTCCATGTGTGTATTCTTCTATTATGATTTTTAAATCGGGTGTTGGCAATTGCTAATTATACTTTGTGCAAAACTCTATTAGTCGGTCCCCTCTTTCATTCCTTTTGCCCAGCCCGTATTCACCCACTATATTTCCTTCCTTGCTTTTTCCAATGCTTGCATTCCAATCTCCAACTATTATTAAATTTTCATCTCCTTTTACGTGTTTAATTGCTTCATCAATCTCTTCGTATACACACTGTACCTCATCATCATCATGGGCGCTTGTAGGCATATAGACGTTAACAATCGTTGTCGGTTTAAGTTTTGATTTTATCCTTTTTAAGTTTTGAGTTAATTATTCCAAAATCACCTGACCAAAAGTCGCCTTCCTCTTCCCACCGAACCTCACTAATTCCTACTATATCCACGTTTACCCTATCCATTTCCCTTTTTAAATTCTCTAGCCTACCAACCTTTTTTAAACTTCTAACATTCCACGCTCCGACTCGTAGAATGTTATTTTTTAATTTTCTGGTGACCCCTTCCTTAGTAGTCCCCACCCGGAGATCCGAACGGGGGACTAGTTTACCTCCGGAATATTTTATTAAGGAAGGCGCCTCCATTATTGCTATGTGAAAATGCAGAGAGCCACATTTTCTTGGAAAAAAAGCAGCTGTAGTTTTCCATTGCTTTCAGCTGCGCAGTACTCAGAGGACTGAGTGATGCTGATATGGCCGTTTAAGTCATTGTGACTTACGCCCCTAACAACTACTGAAAGAGCTGCTGCCCTCTTTCAGGAATCATTCCTTAGTCTGGCTCTCAACAGATACCTCTCCGATATGGTTGCACCTTCGGTCCAGCTACTCTGTATCACTGAGCACTCAAGCCCTCTCACCAACGGCAAGGTCTCATGATTCAAATCATCGTTAGAAAAATAAAATATTATAAAATAAAGCCAAACATCCTTTTTTTTCAATTTAAATATATTGATTTATTAATAATTATTAACCTCTGATTGTAAAAAAAATAACAATAAATAATAAGTCAATAATAAAATTAAAAAAAAAAAATTTTATGTACTTTTAAAAACGTAAAAATGTAAATATGTAATTTATTAGGAAATCCCAGTTGGAAATTCCCTATTCCCTTGGCGGGAGTTTGTAATTCCGCAGGGGCGTCAACTTGGGTAATATTTTCGTTTTAAATATTATTTATAATAATTAATTCAAAGTTTGTTACCGCTGATGAGCAGCTGCTGGTTTGAATTAAAAAAATAAATGATTTTAAAGTGAAAAAAAAAAGAGTTCACCAAGAATCGAACTGTGTTACGGTGAGACAGGGTTGAATGACGCCTTAGACCATTTGGCTACAACTACACATTGTACCTGGTGAAAAATGTTGTATATAAGTTGCGCGGGAGAAAAATGAAATTTATTAGTATAATTCGACTATCTTAACACTGTGCGTGCGTGTGTGTGTGTGTGAATTAAATTTGTTTTCTCTAACTATCATCCGTCATAGTCCGGTAAAGCGTTACTATACACCGCCCTCACAAATTCCTTCAGTACCTTTCTAATCAGAATAGGAAATTCGATAAAAATTAAGCCGATGATAACAGACATTCGCTCTTCAGTATCTTAGATTACACTTAACTCCTTGCCGGTTTTGCAATTTCACATAAAATAATGCTATTTTTTATTTATGGATTACTTTTACATATATATTTTATTACGACTAATGATGTCCTAGTATATATATAATAAACGGTAATTTTTGATGCAAAACATATGTTATTATGTATACTTTCTTTTTCGTGTTTTAGCCTCCGGTAATTACCGTTCAGATAATACTTCAGAGGATGAATGGGGATTATATGTATATTTTTATTTATTTATTATAATAAGATACTGTAGATTACGTATAGGGAATTATGATAATTTAATTTAAATATTATTTAATCTTATTACATTAACAGAAAAGGGTGGTAATTATAGAAAAGCCGTTTCAATGGAACAGCTGGAGATTACAAGGAGAGGCGTTGTTAGCGGCTGCGGTTGCTAAGCGGTCTGCAGCGAGGTGCGCAGATCAGCAGTGCGCATCACGTTATCCCCTCCGCGCCAATAATAACAGAGTAAGAATGTGCGTCTAGCCCGGCAACATCCATCAACCTCACACCAACGCACACACTCCCGATTACTAAGTTTACAGTAAGCATATTTACAATAGAAATACGCGCGCACACAAACACACAGAGAGAGAGAGAGTGAGTGAGTGAATATGACAACAGAGTACATATGTACACTATATATATGTATATATATATATATATATAGTGTACATACACAACACACACACGACACAACACACACACACTTGCTCTCTCACTCTCTCTCTGAGAGAGCGAGAGACAGGGATAGAGCGAGGCTGTTTGTCTTGCCGGCTGAGAATTCTTTTTTAGTTCATCATTCCTGACCCTATCTTGGGCGAATCTCGTTTTTAGTCGTGAACGGTTTCTCTCCGTCATAATGCATATGTCGGGTATACGGAAACGCTGTAAGTTTGGATTTCGCCTGAGACAACGTGAAATCGGATTTCGTACTTGAATTTCCGAAAAACCGGCCGACCGATCGCTTTCAACAGTCTACCGTATTTTCAACTCGATCCTACTATCGGTTTTGGTTCAGTTAACGGCACTGTTCTATACCGATAACGGTTAGAGATAATCCATTTATAGTTGAAAAATCGGATTTCCGAGCCGACTTTACCTACTGGGTAGCTTCCTTCTCTTACTTTGACGCTCGGTTCGTTCGTTTACGATTTTTTTATAAATCAGCCCTTAAGGCCGTTTTTCAAAACTTAACTGCCCGAACCCTCGTCGCGCGACAAAAACGTGCCTGCCGTCAAAAAATTCAGCAGAAAATCTAGTATTTTTTGGGTTTTTTTCGACTTTTTAACTGACGACAACGATTTTGGAAAAATCGCTTCGACGCGGTAAGGGCGTTTTTCTAGGCTAAGGGAGCTTTTTTGCCGATTTTTCACCGCCAATAACTCGGCAACCGTTAGGCCTATCGACACGTGAAAAAATCTGCCGTTCCGATTCGACTCGGCTTCCGATCGGTAACAAAATTATCCCCCCCACAATCGGGCCCCTGCCCGAATACGGTCGGAAACGCGTATCTAGACAACCGCTCGTCCGATCGCGATCAAACAAAAAACCAAAAATTTTCTTTTTGCAAGCCCAAAAACATTTGTCCGTAACATTATTGCGTAAAGCTTAGGGTTCGTCCGAAAAAAAGGTTATACATTTTCAAAAAAATTAATAAACCCATTTACTCGCGATCGGACAAACCGATTCGGACCAAACTCGATACAGACAAGCGAGCCCCGATAGGGAAGGGATAACAGCACTCATATTCCCGATACGGGCTAAGTCCAATTTCCGATCTCTACTTTCACCACACCGAGTCTGCAGTCGATCGCGCAAACGAAAATTTCGCCAGACTCCGGATATACGCGTTTAAAGGCGATCTAAGCTTTTTTAGCCGATGTGATTTTTTTCATAGGTTTTGACCCTCCCCGCCCAAATATTTCATTAATTAAAATTTTATTTGGCTATAACTCTGGAACCGATCAAAAATAAGTATTTTTAAGTCACTTTTTCTTAATCGAAGTAAGCCCTTGTTGAGAGCTTTTCAACGATGTATCATAAGCGGTACTTATTTTTATCGGTTCCAGAGTTACAGCTTAATAAAATTTTAATTAATGAAATATTTGGATCTTACAATAGGAAGGCACATCGGTTTGAATCAGACTTAATCTCCTTTTTTTTAATTTAAATATATTGATTTTTTAATAATTATTAACCTCTGATTGTAAAAAAAATAACAATAAATAATAAGTCAATAATAAAATTTAAAAAAAGTTAATAATGAAATAAAATTTTATGTACTTTTAAAAATCTATATATGCAATTTAATAGGAAATCCCAGTGGGAAATTCCCTATATATATATATATATATATATATATATATATATATATAACCCTATAATAATTATAACAGTTGTGTTAAACGTTACATTTTTTTACGGCAAACTTTCTTTTTTTAAAAGTTAATTAAAAGTCATATATTTATGTAGGCGACTAAAAATAACTCCTTTTGATTTCAATTGAATCATCTCCTTATAAAAGCTTTAAATTTTTTATATACCTATTAAAGTTATATAACAAAAATAATTATTTATCCGAAAAAAAATTAATTATTATTAAATTCAATAGTTATTAAATCAGCTGACTTGGGAAGACGCATTCACCACTAGACCAACCCTATGGGTATCGCAAGAAAAAACTATTCTATTTTTGGGAATTGTATTTCGTTTATATATTATCCGACCAAAATAGTACAAGTTTCATTTAATTATGTCACCTGATATAAAAATATTTCATGTAGAAATTGTAATTTGTAGAAACTACAAATTCAAATTCTACATGAAGTATTCAATAATTATAAAACAGCTGACGATGGACAGTACTTCAAATAAAAAATTAACGAAAAGGTTTTGGTGTTAGAGTTTTGTGAAATTCATCTGCAGGTCACGTATTAAAAACTTGGGCCATTAATTACGATTTTGAGGAGTAGTGAAAGACAAATTAAATTTTTTTCATTATCGTATGAACCGATTGTTATAAATAAAAATATAGAATTTATTATTCTTAAGTCGTTTAATATAGTAACTATATGTTTCGGTTATTGTCTTACTAAGGGGTGATTACACTATATAAACCTTCATTTGTATTCCTACGGTAACAAATAAGCGATGAACGCAGTTAATATATTTTTCTATTTCTTTAAGATTACATCCTGCGCTTTTATGTATATATATATATATATATATATATATATATAAACAGAAATTAAAGCTTTACTACAACTCTCACTTAAACTTAACATGTTTGCACATGTCACTAGTATTATTTAATGTACTATATTTATTTTACGAATACATTTATGGCATTTATTTTATTTTTTTTTACTAATATAAAGATGAACATCAAACTGATGGAGTAATGTTAAAACAAAGTAATTCGTATTTTATTTGCTTGACGTGCGGTTATACAACTACAAAGAACAGTTAGTTACTAGTTACAAAAATTAGGTAGGTATCATGTGTTGTCTATGAACAAAACGGAACATTAGACTAAACATTGACGGGGTGGGGAATGACTGAAAGCGCGCTGTCTGACGGATTCTTATTATACTGTTGAAAAAATGAGACGTGCGTGTTGTGTTACGTGTTTCTGATTTAATTTTTGTAATGTTTAATATGTAATAGAGTTTAATGTATTTTCTCGTTTTACGCGTGTTGTTGTTGATGTCGAAAATTGTTTAGTTTCGTTTATTTTTTAAAAATTTAATATATAAAATATTAAGTTTTATAAACGTTGGAAATAATGTAATTTCTATAGACACAAATTGTAAGGACGAATGTAATCAACTACTACTTGGCATTAATTCTACAGTTTAACTCTTCAGGTAATGTATGTTAATTTAACTCATTTCACTAATCAAAATTAAATTGAAAAAAAAAAAAAAAATAAAAAATAGTTAAGAATAAAACAAAAAAAAAAAACTGTAAATTTTAAGATTAATTTGGTTGGTTATATTTGTGGTAACTTGGTACTTTGTACGGTTGAATAAGTCTAATATTTTACTACTTAACAAATCAGTTAAAATTTTGTTATTATTTAAAACTTTACTATTCAGATGCTAATTTGTAAGCTTTATCTGATTGCCGTTAAGTATAGCAACTTAATTGTTTCTGTAACTTCTATTATACTGTACATATATGCAAATATTTTGATTCATTATTAACGTAGTAATATATTATAATATTTTACGCCTATACGTTTTTACGTAAATTTCTTCCACAAGTCTTACTATTTCGTTCTTTCTTTCGTTTAATTTTATCTTATAGATAATTGTGTGAACAAACGCACATTCAACCGCAATACCACTTGTGTATTCATATGTAGTTGGTACATATACAGGTTAACACGTGTATATCGCTGAGTTAGCTGGATGTAATGGAGAATCGTTGGCAGGAAGACAGGTCCGGCTATTCGGCTAGACCAAGTTACAATAACTTTCATAGTATTCTGCAACATTACTTCCATTAATTTTAGTCGTGTCTCATGCCTGTTCCTCACTCACTCGATCTTTCTGTTTCGCACACGTTACATCATTCTCTTCTCTCTCATCATCCCGACAACTATAGGACAATTTCATACTCCGTCCTTTCTTAACTTGCGATACCTTCATTTAAAATCATAATATCAGTTTAACGCCGTATCTAACATTTACGTGACCTAAATGTTAAACCCCGTAGTAAATTTAGTAGTTTAATGTAATGAGATAACTTAAAATTTCGTTTAACTTATACGATGTAATATTACTTCTCTTTCGGGACATACAGAGGATGTAAAACGTTATGTATATAAATAATAAAAACGTACATTTTTATTTTTTATTTTTTACTTTGTTGAAAATGCCTGCTTATAATCGAAAAATTCATTTTTTGAATAGCAGTTTAATATGATTTTGAGCTGAACCTAAAAAAATTACGAAAGATACTAAAAGCTGCATCGGCAGCCTCTATCTTATTTTAGGATTATTTTACTACGCTTCAGACGAGATATTCGCAGAACATATAGAGATATCTAAATAGTTTAATTTTTGCCGGCCTCCGTATCGCGAGAGGTAGTCCTCGGCCTTTCATCCGGAGGTCCCGGGTTCGAATCTCGGTCAGACATGGCATTTTCACACGCTACAAATTATTCATCTCATATTCTGAAGCATTACCTAGCGGTGGTCCCAGAGGTGAAAGAAAAAAAATGCAATGTATGTACGATAGGTTTCTGAAGTCCATTAAAAGATGTGTTTAAAATGGACATAATTGAAATAACTTAGATTAATTCTCTTGAACTGTGCTATGTTAATTATATCTAAAAAAATCTAAATTTATAATAAAATGTAATATCTAGTTCGGTATATTTGCAAATATATTTTCATTAAAATTAACTAAAAGATTGAGCCATATTAATCTTTTTTTCACGTAATTTAATAAAACAATATTTAAATAGCGAGATGGTTCTGGGTTCGAATCCCGGTCAGCTACGGTAACTTTTCATACGCTATCGATTTTCACCGGGCTAATGACCGTAGCTGTTTATACTCGTTCTTTCTTAAAAAGAAAAAGTATATACATTTAAATATTTGTCGTTGTTTTTCGGAAGCTTACATAAACCTCGAAGTTTCAGTGATTTTAAAAACAACTCGTTTCTAATAATAAAAATAAAAATTCTTTTTCAAAACCCTAATCAAAATAAATTTGAGAAAATTATCAATATTTGTCATTGAATCTGCAATTCTAAACAAGTTTTCAAGATGGCTCGTCAGGATCAAAATTTGCTGTTTGTAAATTAAGCCAATTTTTAAGTATTTTTCTTAAATAATTAATGAACAGTAGATGTGTTGTTACGCATCAAATACGATTAATAAATTTAAAACTGTCCACATTCGTTCTGTGTAAATAAACAGATTTAAAATATTGCACTTTAAATAACTTCCTCAGTGTTCCATATATTGTTTGCTATTGAATTAAAGGCTTGTTATTTAGCGATATAAAAACTTAACAAGTAAATTAGAATAAAGTAAAACTGTACAATACAAGTACAAGTACCGGGCAAGTCTTATTGTTATTAAATTTTTATTCTTTATTCATTATATATTGTTGGTTTTAGTTATTTCCAAATAATTTCCATTTACGCCTGGTTTTATTGATTTCACATACCTATTATACGCCGTTCTCTCCTTGTATTGTATTTGCATGGGACTTGAGGTTCGATCTGTTTAAACTGGATGCCTATACTCTGAAATTTTTTAATTAAAATATATATATATATATATATATATATATATATATATATATATATATATATATAATAATCCTGAATAATTTCTTTTTAGTTTAAAATTTTATTGAACGTAAAATATTATTATTAGTAACAAAATGTAAATAATTTAAAGCTAGGATAAATAAAATCTAACTGAAATAGATTTTTGTATTGAGCATTTTTAAAATTGCCTAAAATTGGTACCAATATTAATTAAAAAAAAAAAAAAAAATACTATAATAATTAGTATACTACTTAATAATCATTAGTAATTATTAATTGTTAATAATAATAATAAATTATTATTATTATTATTTAAAAATAAAAAATATGTAAAAGAAATTTTTAAAACACCACTGTTAAATTAAACGTGCTAAAAGGTAAAAAATAATTTTAGGACGATATCTCAGAATGGATTTGACAACAAGCTTTGATGATGATATGTAAGATTATGTGAAAGTCATAGCTTCAAGTTAAAAATTTGATGTTTTTGTCAATTTTTTCATACGCGTGATGAATGGCCTAAAGAGTGGAGTGCAAAGATTTGTACTTTAACATGGGCACCCCGATGTTACTTTCACATAATCTTACATATCATCATCAAAGCTTGTTGTCAAATCCATTCTGAGATATCGTCCTAAAATTATTTTTTACCTTTTAGCACGTTTAATTTAAGAGTAATGTGTTTAATTTTTTTTTTTTAATTTCTATGTTTTAGTTCATTTAATATAACACTGTTTTTTAAAAAAGTTGTTTTTACATATTTTTTAATTTCTATTTCTTAGTCTTCATAAGTTGATACTTTACAGCTGCACTAGCGCACAGGTTTGAGCGATTATATGAAATTTGATTTTTTTTTCTCGGCGGTAGAAAAAATACGTTCATTCAATCTAATCGATTGAAACGACAATATCATGTTACGAATTATTCAGGTTTCATGGATAAATTAAACACGGATAATTCTTTCACTAAGAAAATATGCATGTATACGAGGTTGCGTAAGTTCGAGAGGCATTTTTTTTTCAGTTAGCAACTTAGGGGCGTCTTAGAGACTTGTAAATATTGTTAAAATATGTCATCAGGAGCTAACCTGTATGGAAAATTACAGAGCGAATGGTTAAGCGGAAGGGCTTCAAAATTCGATCGGAAGGTTCCGTACCGTGAATTTCACGTATAGTCGAAGAGCGAGTTAATATAAGAGCGGTAAAAAATAACAGTAGAATAATTCATATTTTCACAGAAAACTAGTTACAATCAAGTTTTTGTGTCGTAACTAATATACATGTATACATGTCTGTGTATTTGTACCGATATTTGTTGTAAATTATATGATTTGAAACGATCTAATGGTTCTGTAAGTATGTACTTTTTACCATCTAAACTGCTTAATTTTAAATTTATTTGGATAACTTCATAATTTTTTAAGTAGTAACTTAAATCGAGATAATCACAAGTTTTAAACGTTTATTATTCGTGTAGTGATATTTTAAAACGCTGAGTAAATTACGTCCTCTAAGAAAAAAGTCAATCATTACACGACTGTCATAATTAATATTTACAATACAATCTTAAGCTTTTCCTTTTTGCACTGTTACTTTAAAAAAAACTATCCGTTCTGAAAATATAATACAAAATTAATTATTTCTATCTTCATAAGTAACAGGCCAGTGAGACGGTTTTTGTAGTCGACTCAAATATATTTATTCGTATAAAACAAAAGTTTTATTTTTCAGTAAGATAAAAACCCGTAACGTAAAACCGTAATGTAAAAGTCCATTTCCTCGACTTTCTTATTAGAGATTATAGACGAAAATATGTACAAATTTTAATAAAAATTTCTAGATAAATCTATTTTATCCTGTTTGAAATTTGAGAAAAAGTTCAACATGAAATTAGTAGGAGTCTCGTACAACTCGTAACAAAAAAATATTTTTCTCCCGCTTTTTGGTTAAAAGTTTAGAGAAAAAGAAGTAGGACAAAAATTTTAAACCTCCATGACGTTTTTTCACACGCTAGATAATATGTATTTCATCATCCCATGACCAATCTTCGAGCTTACGTGGTGAATTAATCATCAACCAAAAACAAAACAAAAAAAACTTAAATATTTATCAATTATTATCATTCGAAAAAGTTGAAAATACATAAATACATTCACGTAAATCCTGACCCTCGTAGAGGAAGATCTCGGACGCCATAACACCCCTTACGTTCCTAGTTCTGATGGGCTTTACCAGAGATCGTCTTATAGACCCTCTGACTTTGATTACGTATCACAGTATTAGTTTGGCCTCTGTCGGGATACCATCGATGCGAATTCCTGGGCAGACATTTCCAGTGTTTTAATTCAACTTTACTATCCCTTTCGTTACTGGCTTTTCCAAATTTTTGCTCATCTACTCTTATTTGTAACTCTCAACTAATTAAATAACCGTTTCGCGGAAGCGTGATCCACGCGCCTAACTGAGTTATGGGAAATTTTGATTATATAACAGGAAAATGGTTATTTTGTGACCGAAGGTAACAAAATAACCGTTTCCCATAACTCAGTTTCAAACTAGACATCGTTATCTATATATAAGATTTCATTCGACTTTACTAGAAACATCTAAATTTTTATTCTTATACTTCTTTAATAAATGATTATTGCAACAACGACAGTTTTGTTCAACATATATCCAAATCCATCTCAGTCTGTCAAAGACAATTATGAAATCTTAACACGAAACAAACACTAACTTACTCTGTTCTGATTCGTTTTTGGGAACGAGGAAACCTTCACCCTCCCGCACTTTAGCTCCATCACCGAATTTCTAACTTATTCTACTTCTGTCTTGAAGACGAATAACTAAACTAACCGTGGCTCGATGCCAAAACGCCTACCTTGGTGAAGTAAACGCCCAAACCGGCCCCTAGCCATCCGGGTTTCACTCTGTCTATTAGAGCAACAAACTCCTTTAGCCATCCTCTGCGAGGCCAGAAACCTAAGGAAGCGAGCAACTTTATTCTACACCCTTTGGGGTTTTCATTTGACAAATCTAAATTATAATTAATTCTCGGAAGTTCTCTTAACTATTCTAGTTCAGATTCGTATTTGGACAGACATACAGAAAACGATTACTTATTTAGAACATTTTAACTTTCTTTTTCCTGTTTAGCATCTGGTAACTACCGTTTAGATAATACTTCGGAGGATGAATGAGGATGCTGCTTATGAGTTTCAATGGAGTGCAGTCTTGTACAGTCTCAATTCGGCCATATCCGAGATGTTTGGGTAATTGAAAAAACCCAACCGCCAAAGAACACCGATATCCACGATCTAGTATTTAAATCCGTATAACAGTAACTGACTTTACTAAGACTTGAACGCTGGAACTCTTGACTTCCAAATAAGCTGATTTGGGAAGACTCGTTCACCACTAGACCGACCCGGTGGGTTACTAACTTAGAACAAAATGAGGTAAACTGTTTTTGTTATACAAATCGGTTACAGTTATGAGATTATTTAAAATTTAATTTCTGTTAGACATCTAGTCATAGATATCAGTGTGACTTATTTGTGAAAAAGGATAGAGCTGTATATGAAAACTTTACAAAAAACTCTTCTGTTGTTACGCATCTGGTGACTGACGATTGGCTGTTAGATGGGAGAATGTTTAGGTCAAGTGACGGTTTAAATTTCGTATATGGAGTCGATGCATCGCATGATTTTACCGTTCGCGACTGTGAGGTACGTTTTGCGATTCGTTATCTGTGACCTAGCAGAAGTTGTTTAATTACATAATCTGTCGCAATCACAATGCGGTGATGCATATAAAGCACAACAGATGCAAGAGATAAAATTGCTTTCGCTTTCATTAAGAATATTGATTTACATACGCGACCGGTCCCAGTGTTGAACAGAGCGAAGGTGTTGCTTGTACAGGTGAAAGATTTCCTGCGCTTTAGTGGGGTGGCCTACTCTGGGTAGAAGACAACGGGTAATCGTTTCAGCCCTCGCTTTCCTTATTATGCCCGGCGTGAAATGCTTTTTCCTTGAGAACGGCAATGCCGTTTTGCGGGACTTGTATCTCGTATCTTGTCGCATTCGATCCTTTGTTTACGGCAAATGAGCAAATGGACATATATAAATGTCTATAAATATTTTATTGACTTTTTTCAAACTACAATTTCTTCTTAAGCAATTAGAAATAAAAAAAAATTATCGTATCGGCTGCGATTATCTATCGTGTTTTAAAATAAATATCTAAACTTCAATCGGGTTTAATGTAATTCTTAATTACAAAAAATTGTTCGGCTCTTCTTATGCGATGTTAGGACAAACGGTTAAAACCGGCAAGTTTTACTTTAGTAAAAATCTAAAGCTATCGTGAAAAGTCCTTTCTCCTCAATGTATAGACAAATGTAGCATGTTTATGATTTCTGGTAATAAAAAAAAAAAACGTTGTCTAAATATTTTGTTATTTGGATCGCTATATCTTACAAACATATCTGCACTAAACTTTCGTCTAGTCGCTTTCCACTCTCGGGTGGACCCGAGAGTCTTGTTGCACCGCAACACCGACTTTTGTAGAAATGAATTTTGAAATCCACCACCCGTCCATTTCTGAGCACCTTGTTAGTTCATTATACCGATTAACAGACAAATCTTTATCTTAATAAAGAGAAGGTATTCAAGCATGTCCGGATAATAAAAATCTCCAACTTGAACCGACAACTAAAGTCTTTAAGTGGCCTACAGGGTAAGATTATGCATTTTCATTCAGACGAATAACAGCCATCGAGAGCAGCCTGCACCGTTTGATTTGTTTAGCATCCTTCAATTCATAATAAGATTCTGATATCGCTGCAGTCCCTAGCTCCATCAATTCTGTTAGTAGATTCTTTTGTTCCCAAAATGTTGCGACAATCGTTTTTCAGTTCAATAATATCATCTGAATCTGTACGGCTCACTTCTCTCTGATTTTCTGGCGTCATGTCGCGCTCATAATATTACTATGAACATGAGATTATCATCTACCGATTTTAGTTTCACTGATCGCTTGCTCACAAAAAATGAATTACAAAACACAGAATTACAATTTGGAAACGACGATATCATCGTGTCTTTCATCGATTGCTTCTTTACCAGCGCTAAACAGAATGAAGAAGCGTTTGAACAAGTTATTACATTATAAATTCCTGATCTGTGACTTCTGTGTTATACAAGTCGTGCAAGATATATAAGTGATGACATATAAAGTTGATTTCTTTACGTTTATTATGACACGATATAACCGTTCGATGCGATGAACAGAGTAAAAAGACTAATTTCAGGGCTGAATATCAGCTATAGTTTAGTCGGCTTCGTGCTGGTATGCAATAATTTTTGAGGGAAAGGCATCAGAAAAAAAATTAAAATAATATAAAATTAAATAATATCATAAAGCTTTACTTAGATAAGTTTAAAAAAATCCTTATCCAAAGAATAGTAAACACTTTTCGATATTTTACTTAATAAGACAGTTGCAGCGATATTTTGTTTTTTCGAAAGGCCCTCCCCCATTTCCAGTCCCATGATCCGATTTTGGCCGTTAACGAACTAGACCGAGATTTTCTGACGGGTTATTTTTAAGGAACAATTTGAAAAATTACGGCGGTTATAGTGTTCACAAGAAATTGAAATATACATATATAAAATTTTGAGTTGACGGTGGTTTTGGGGTCTGAGGCTGTGAAACGCCAAGATATGTCGAAATTTTCCTGAAATCAAATCATTGTATCCATTACAATACGTAGCTATCTTTTGAAATCTACTTAAAACATTAGATTGCAGAAAAAAATACTGAAATAAACCGTTTTGTAATTCGTGGGGTTGATAATTCATTCGCTTCGAAAAATAGATATTTTTCGTTTAAAACATCGTTTTAAAAAATGTGTTTCGCGACACATCGTTTAATTTCGCTCTGCTATTCAGGAACGGTGTGAGGATGAGTTTTGTAAGCGGCATTCTTAAGGTATCCCCCCACAAGAAAAAGTCAGGAAAGGATAAATCAGGAGACCGAGGGGGCCACAATCCCTTCGAAATCTATTGTCCACGAAAACACCGATACAAGAAAGTCGGCTATATGAGCCGTGATTCTGCGTGAACGCATCTTTAAACGCTTGTTCCATGCCGTGCGGGCGTTACCAAAAAAGATCAAAACGGTTAGATAGACGTCGCACAGATTTCTTGGCACTAACAGAATATAAAGCTTGCACGTCGATCGACCTTTCTGATGCTACCGTTTTCGGTCGAGCGCTTTTGGCTGCGTCTATCGCATTCCCTGTCTCTTGATTCTGCCGCTTGATGGAAACTACTTTTCTGTGAAGGCGTTCTGGGTCTGAGCGTAACTGGCATATCTAATGTATCGGGAGGCGACGAATATATTCTGCTGCATTTTGTAACCCGTTTTACCCGATTAAACTTGCAACTAAAGAATAAAACATTCTTCCGTGAGATTGTGTCGCTCTTTGAACCGTCTGTATTTTAAATAAATCGGCGCTAAGATTTTTTAAATCGTTTGATAATTTATTAAAAACGGCAAAGTAAACACGTATGAAGTATTTTATAAAACTTTACGCTTGACAATTATTAAATATGTACTATACTTATGTATATTGAATTTTAAAGTATAGTAAACCTCTTTACGGTTTCCCTAAAAAGTTAAAACAAATTTTCAAAATGAATATATAGGCTGTTAGAAAATTGTTTGGCGACGATAAATATGAATCGTGTAGATTGATATTTAGAAAATGAAATATTTTTAGTTATCCTTGAGTTTATATTTATGAATGTGCATTCTTTTCCAAAAATAGTCCCTTTTTAAAAAAATAACAATATCTGTGCTATCAAATCTGATAATAGAACTCTCTTTTTCTGTTTAGCTTCTGGAACTACTGTAAGGTATTACTTCAGAGGATGATATGTATGAATGTAAATGAATGTGCTTTTTAACTTTTAAATAAATAGGTAATGGGAAAACGATTTCACAGAACAAACCGGATTTAATTCTAAAACTAAAGGTGTACAAAATGTTTTATTAACTTTTTTATCCGTTTCAATTTATCTGAATACAAAATTCAAAGTTCAACGCGAATATAATGATCTGTGATTTTGTAAACTTTAATTTTTATTTACGATAATTTGTTTACGTTCTTATAAATAAATAGAGGTGATATAAAATAAAAAAATGTTCGGTTTTGTTTTCCACAATCTATTAGGTAGATTTCATAAGAAAGCTACCTATGTAACGGATACCGTGATTTAACTTCTGGAAAGTTTTGACATATCTTCGCGTTTTTACATCCTCCAGACCCCAAAACTACCGTCACTTCAAAAGTTATACGTATGTATATTTCACTTTCTTGTGGCCACGATAACTGCCGTAATTTTCCGCCGGTAACTTTCAAATTGTTCTGTAAAAATAACTCGTCAGAAAATCTCGGTGGTGTTCTTTAACCGCCAAAATCGGACCGTGGGAATAGAAACGGGGGGGACTTTTTCGAAAAAAATAAAATATCGCCCTAACTTTCTTATTAAGCAAAATATCGAACTCGTTTAAATTTCCTACTGATCTTTGGATAAGGGCCTAAAACATATCTAAGTCAAGGTTTTTGATATCATCAACCGTCGGCCCAGGGGGTGAAAAAAATTAGGGTTTAAAAACAAAAAAAAATCATACCTCGCTTAATAAGCACGGTATCGAATCGGTTTAAAGCGGTCGTTAGTCCTCTAAACATTACCTAAGACTTTCGTTTGAAACAATTTCTTATGACCGACCCTTACGGCAAGGGATGACCAAAATGTTGTTGGAATTGTAAGAAGATATGCTTAAATAGCTTGTCGTATGCTAAACACGTGAAACTTTTTTTCATATGCAACCGTCGTTGTATTTAGTAAATTTGAAGTTTTTCTTAAATTTAAGGTGAAAATTTTCTTATTTTCTACTTAGCATCGATGAAATCTACCTCCGCGTTCCGGCATGCCGAAAGGGATTTCTTTTATAATATCTTGAATTTATTCAGTATTATTAACATGAAAAGTTCATTCGTTTATTCCTTAAGTTTTCCTTTGCTTGTTTTTCTATACCTGTAATTATAACGTACCGATCGTAAAAAGTCTAATTTATTTTCATTTAATTTACCTTTTACTTTTCCATCTAGAGGGCGTTACAGCAGATCTATAGCTGTAGAAGGGAAAGTATTGTAATCGGTCCGGTTTGGGCATGGCGTCTTGACACGTAAGGAACCCATAAAACAAAAAAAAAAGGATGGAAGTTTTTCGGATGTTAATGTTCGTATTTGGTGTCGGCCTCTAAATCACCTTCCGCTAGATCGCACCCCGGATCAAAAAATACTACTGTAGTCGTCTGCTATGTTTTAACGTCACAGAATTAAGTAAACGAATACTTTTTAAATTGTAAAAAAATAACTCGGTCTAGCTGGGTCTTGACGAACCGGATCGCTCGGTTTACTCGCTTCTTGGTGCGTTAAGCCTCGCGGCTACCGTACAACCGTACAAGCGAAATTTGTTTAGTTAGTGCCGATCATCGCCGCTAGAACCGCCACGTCCGCGCGAATTAAATACGGTATGTGCGCGTGCTTTATTTAGAATTATTATGTTACGTTCCGCTTTTGCCGTCGGGTGCTAGAGCTCTCCGACAAGCTATGTTCATACGATGTCCTACGACATAATACCGCAAGGAGCGGTCATTACGATGCAGCGACTTCTATTCATTCGGGGCCCGAATCCTGCAAAGAGCAGTCGTATTTTCGATTTCGTCCGGATGGACGATTAGTGTTACTAGTAGTATTTTTGATAACGTTCAAGTCTAGTTATATTAGCATTTATTATTTTCAATTTAGTTTGTCGTGTTAGTTATTATGTCAAGAGTGTAACGACATATTAAACGTAACGATTCAAAGGCGACAAGGAGTTGTTTTATTTCATCATCTACAGTCCATACTCGCTCTAAAACCAACCGCAAAGGTTTTACGGTCCTCCGCATCGCAAAGGATCTAACATACGTTTTGCTGCTAAACTTGATCTTCAAACCAAACCTGTTTTAATGCCGATCACCGGCATAAAACAGGCTTAGATTTAGGTTACTGAATCTAAGCTAAGTGTCGATTTAAATATTAAATCTGTTCGATCGACTCGTAATTCCGATCGTACCGTACTTCAAGAAACTCGTCTTGGTTTCATAGTCTCTGGTCAACTCCCTACTAAGCCTAGTAAACGGAAAAATAATTCAGATTCAATATCCCTTCTTGTTAGTAACGAACAACTTTCCTCTTAAATAGAGACATTTTGGAGATCTGAAGAGATCGAAGATCGTTTACCGACTGTGGAGGAATCCTTTTGCGAAAAACATTTCCTTCAAAATATCTTTCGTGATCAACAAGGCAGATTTGTTGTATCTCTTCCTCGTAAGGAAAACTGTACTTTAGGAGATTCTTATGAAAATGCGAGACGTCGTTTCAATTTGTTACATCGTAGATTTCAGAAAAACGCTAAACTTAAAGAAGATTACTTCCGTTTCACGAAGGAATATCAAGAATTAGATCGCATGCGACCTGTAGATTCATTTCAGTCTAAGGTTCCATCTGAAACCTTTTATTTGCTTCACTACGGAGTATTTCGTGAATCTTCCACCGCTACTAAACCTAGAGTAGTATTTGATGGTGGGGTGGAAACTTTGAACGGCTAATCGCTCGATTCAATTCTCGCTACGGTCCAGTAATACAACAAGATTTATTTTCAATCTTAATTCGTTTTAGAACTCCTAGCTACGTGCTATCAGGAGATATTCCCAAAATATATAGACAAATTCGCGTCGATACTCAGGACTTCCCATCGCAAAGAATCGTCCGGTATGATAATGAAAACTCATCAAATACAGTCCATACTCGCTTTAAAATCTATCAAATTGAATTAAAATAAACAAAAAAATATTATATTTATATATAACGATAAGTATTTTAAATTAACTTGTGTGTATGCGTATATAAGCCGTGCATCAGAAACAACCTATAATTTTTCAGTTATTGTTGTACAAATCCGGTAAAACTACATAATAGTTATTGTATTATCTTATCCAGGAAATAATTTTGGAAGAAAAGTTATCGATAAAAATTGTTTTTAACAGACTTCCATGAAAGAAAGAGACTATAAGTTCAGTCCATTTATTTTTTGTGTGTATCCGTTAAAGCATTACTCTTCATCAAATGCTTTTATATTATCGACGAAGTAGCTTTGATCATTCAGCGTTAAGATGCGGTTGTCATATTCACGTAAAATATAATTTAAAAAAAAAAGAACCAACATTGTTTTAATTTTTTTTTATTATAACGACATAGCAACTTTACAATCTGTTCAGCAAGATAATTGAACAATAAGTAAATAACATCTATTTGAACTAACATTAAGCAGCCACAAACCCAGCGGCTTGTTTAATAATGAAATAGAAGAGCACTCTGTACGGCCAGACCGTAAAGTCACCTGATTGAAACGATAATGCAGATCAAGAATATTGTTCCTTAGCGATCTTGAAAAATCATCGATCGTGTTAACCAATAAATTGACCGCCAAATTATTCGGGTGACGATCAAACGATTTTGATACCGTAGGCTGATCAGAGAGATTTCCTGCCGAACGGTTCGAAATTTAAGATCATTATAATATATGAGGCTGTTGCTTATGTAGTGAGGTATGTTTAGCGTTTTTCGCAATGTTTTTGTCTAGTAGCGTTCAAGTATGTCAATAGTGGAGTTACACACGCTGAACCCCACAATTCAAGCCCGTAAGTCCAAATAGGCTTGAAAACTCATTTATAAATCGATAATTTACTTTCTCTATTTCCTATCCGCCAGTACTTGAGATCCAACTGATGTTTCGCCCAAATATTTGCAGTCCTGAGATCTCGGAATCGGAATAATGAAGATAGAAACAGTAGCACACTGTTCCTTACTAAGGAACTTGACGCGCTTTGATTTTGCTTCGTTTATTTTTCTTTTCTACCGCGTAAGCCAAGATGTAATCTTGAATAATACGAGACGCAGTAGTCGGATTTTCTTAGAAAGTAAGAATTTTCATCGTCAGCAAACGTTGCTACTGTGACATCTGCCGTAATCGGCAAGTATTAATTAAAAAACTGAAGAATTTTTTTGTCATTTTCTTGTCATCATCATTAACTTACTATTGTTTTTGTAGCAAAATCATATAATATTGATAACGTTACTGACAAAACCTAGCTTACATTTTAACTTTGCTACCGTTGTCGGGATCTCGTACACAAGAAAAGCTGTGAAGAATTTTAAATGGAGAATTTTTTTCGATTTTTGAGTTCCGTTAAAAATACCCTCTTGGCATTTTTGAAATTTCCACCATTTTGTCAATAAGGCGGCCAACAACTTAATTTTTTTTAATGGAATCCTTTCCCGATTTTTATCGTACTTTTAGATACGACATATAATATTATAACATGTTTTTATTTTTTTACATTTTCCCTTAATCACAACCGTTCAGGAGCTACATCTCTTCTCCTGTTGTACCTATTGAGGGTATAAGGATGATTCAAAATGAACTTCACAACTTTAAAAGCGTATAGAAATTTATGTAGATAACACTTACAGATTCGGTTTAAGTCTCATTTCATAGAAAAATACATCAAGTTTGTCATCCGACGTTCACTTTGGTTCGATGCGGCTTCCATTTGTGGTGCGACATACATCCCACCTGAAGTGAAAGTTTTCTCCCGGATTTCAGCTAACCCGGTGAAATGAGATCGTACTGAAATTTTTAGTATGTTAATTAAGGGACAAAATTAGTGAAGTTTTATGGCTTTTTACCTGAGAAATTGAATAAAATAGGTTCCCGAATCTTATATGCAGTAGTTTCTGAAAAATCTGGCGTGAAATTCAGTAAATTGGAGTAAAAACGCCTTTTTTTATGTTCGACGTACAATAATTTTGTTAAATGGGTAATAAACGCATAAAACCTTTAAAAAAACTTGTAGAAAATTTAATTCTGAACAAAATAGTGTAAGATAAGTGAATGAAACAAAAAAAAAAAATCTATACGAACATGTTTGTTCATATAGAATAATTAAAGGGCAATTTTGTATATAGTATAATTTTGTTTTAAATTTTTTTAAATTTTCGTAAACATACATATATATAGCCTATAAGATTCCTGGTAACGTAAGGATTCCGACACGAGAGTCACACATCTACATCGGTTTAGCCATTGAGCTGTTTCAGTGGAACAAATATTCAACATACAAACATACAAACATAGGAGTATATACATCCTAAATACATTACAGTCCTTTTTGGACAGTCGTGTAAAAACACTAGTAAGACAATTTAATACGTATGAGATACGAGGTTTGCGAATCATTCAGAACGAAGCGTTGAGATGCGAGTTATTCAAAAACAACCCGTTTGTCTGATAATTTTTTCAATTTTTTTAAATTTATATAAAAATATATATATACGAGGTGCAATAATAAAGTAGTGAGACTGATTTTTCTTTGCAAGATGTGGCAACCCTGCAGCTTGGGTAGGCACACCATCTTTGACCTTGGTCTATAAGCTACTTCTAGTCCAAGCGGCACATTGATGCACGGTCGTGAGTTGTGCTGTAATAAGTGAACACGTGTTTGCGTCTCTCGGCACAGAAATGAAACCGCAAAATATTGCGCGACGGTATGCCATTTCTTTTTGCGTTAAATCGGGTGAAAACGGGACGACAACTTACGGTAAGCTTCAGAAGGCTTTTGGAGAGGAGGTTATGTCAAGAGCTCAAGTTTTTCGGCGGCATAAAATTTTTGTGAAGGCAGAACGAATGTCGAGGATGAAGACCGCAGTGGACGACCGTCAACCTCACGGACAGATGTCAACTTGACCGGGGTGCGTGAAATCGTACGATCCGATCGAAGATTATCCGTGAAAATGATCGCAGAAGAACTAAACATCGATCGAGAAACGGTTCGTCCAATATTAACTGAAGATCTTGGTATGAGAAAGATTAGTGCAAAAATGGCCCCCAAAAATCTCACACAACAGCGAGAAACACGGAAAAATGTGGCAGCCGGTCTGTTAGAGCAAACGGAAATCGATCCACATTTGTTGAGCCGTGTTATCACTGGTGACGAAGGTTGGTTTTTTCAATACGATCCAGAGACAAAACGCCAAAATTCGCGATGGTGCTCAAAGGGATCACCCAGATCAGATTCGCAAGTCAAAAGTGAAACGCATGCTTGTGTGCTTCTTCGATTCCAAGGGAATTGTTCATAAAGAGCGGGTGCCTCCTGGACAAACAGTTAACCGATATTTCTACAAATAAATTTTAGAAAGACTTGGTAAACGAGTTCTTCGTGTCCGTGCCAACATTGCTGATAATTGGATTCTGCATCACGATAATTCCATCCCATACTGCTCTGTCAGTACAGCAATTTTTAACCTCATACAGAAATTTTATCCACCTTTTTCCATCATACGTAGGTCATGTGAAAGTTCCAATTTTTCCGTATGTTTTTTTTACTGATCTGTGACTACGCCGTACGGTCATCAGAATATTTCAAAAACAAAATTGATATCTACAGTAAAAGTAAATTGAAATTTACAAAATTAAACAAATGTGTGCTCGTGCATATTTGTATGTACGAGTATATATATATATATATATATATATATATATATATATATATATATATATATATATATATAAGAAGGGACAGACTTATAAGCCACATATTAAGGTATTCTGGAATAGGAATAGTCGCTTTAATATTAGAGGGTCAGGTAGAAGGAAAAAATTGTGCAGGCAGGCAACGTTTGGAATATGTAAAACAAATTTTTAGGGATGTAGGATGTAGGGGGTTGACCGAAATGAAACGACTCGCACTAGGGAATCTTGGAGAGCTGCATCAAACCAGTCAAATGATTGAAGACAAAAAAAAAGTATATATATATATATATGTCCACACACGCGCGCACACACACACACATATATATATATATATATATATATATATATAAACTATTCATCAAGAATCGAGTAGGCTGATTAACTATCTTCTTTTTGTTGTAGGCCATCGAATATGTTAGGTCAGGGTAAAACGATACCTATGGATGACAAACTGTACAACTGTATAAGATAAAGTTCCACTTACCAACAATTATGAAAGTATATATCTGAGTACTTTCGGAGCCGTTCCTCCATCATCAGGAATTTCCCAAAAGATGTTAGTTCAAATTCAAATGTATAACTCTGTTTAAAGTAAAATTGTTACGTTCACAATAGTCGGTCGGCAAGAAATAAAATTAAATTGTACGTCAATAAGAACGTAACGTCATGTTCGTGAGATGTTTGCGACTATTATGTCCATTTAATAGATAATTCCTGATGACGGTGTAACAGCTCCGAAAGTACTCCGATATATACTTTTAAAATGATCGGTCGGTGAAACATTATTTTATACAATCGTATTAATAGTAACGGTGCCAAACGCTTAGTAAATTAAATTTAAACCGTACAATATAATAGTAGACTCAAAATCGGTATAAACAGTTCGCCTACTAATGACATAATCGGAAATCGTTTCTTTCTAATTAAAAATGAGTACAACGACGAGGGTGTAAACGGGAATACAAATAAAATGAATACAATATTTATTGATTTTCCGAAATCGTATTTCACCAGAAAACATAACGAGCTGGCCTAGTTATTCAGATTTCAGGAATACTGAAATATGAGCTCTGAACGTGACCGACTTTGAAACGAAGCGAATAAGTATACACTCGGATCGTTAGATTTAAAGTCTCCATTTAAAAACTACGGAATCATAAATATAACATCTACAAAGTACATTCTTTTTATTTAAGAACCGATCACTAATACAGACACTAAAATCCATTTATTACTGGTGACTAGCGTATTATTTTTTATTTTAGTAACTAAATCTTAACTCCTTTCCTTCAACGTAGGGATTTTTTAATTTAACATTTACGCCATTCATGTAATATCTATTTTATTATTAAAATATTCTGTTGAAAGTTTGACATAACGTGGGACCAGGGAAAATAACGTATGGAAAAATTGCATTTACCATGTGATTAGGATCACAGCTGTTTACGTCATTCTGCATTCATATTAAGCATGGCGGTAACAACCATGTATATTCTCACTATTATATTATATTATAGCGTCATTTTAATTTCCTAGCATCATAGCCGTGCTGAAAAACGGAAAATACGGTTGGTAATCGGTCATAAAATGATTTATGTGTTTTTTTCCTATATTTCTCAAATTTTCATGAGCCAGGGACCCCAAACAATAACAAATGAGGTTGTAATGTTTGTATACGTACGTGTATTGGCGTGTTTGAAGCTTAACTTTTTGACCGGATAAACTGATTTTGATGAAATTTGACTCAGAGGCTCGTGTGTATGGGCGATTTGTTAGTAAACGTCTTTCTGAAAATTTTGCTAACTTAACTCCATTATATTAACCTCAATACATGCTTACAAGTTTACGTTCTTTAAAAAAATTTTGCCTCCTAATTTTTTCTTTTCTCAAAAATCGAAAAAACATATTTTTTTGTCTTCAAAACACAGTTTTTTCAACCAACTGGGCAAATGGTTAGTGATAGCAAGAAACTTTACTTAAGTTATCAGCCCTTATCTAAAGAATAGTAGGAACTTTCAACGAATTCGATATTTTACTTAATAACAAAGTTATAGCGAATTTTTTTTTCTCGAAAAAGCCCATTCCATTTCCACCCTCATGGTCCGATTTTTCCTATTAACGAACTCGACCAAGATTTTTAGACTAGTTATCTTTTTAAGGCTCAGTTTGAAAGGGATTGGCGCAAAATTACGGTAGTTATCTTGTTCCCAAAAAAGTGAAATATATATTGTATATATAAGCTTTTGAAGTGACGGTGGTTTTGGGGTCTGGGGAATGAGAAACGCGAAGATATGTCGAAATTTTTCGGAAGTGGAGTCATGGTACCCCATTACATTAAGTAGCTGTCTTATGAAATCTACCTAAAAAATAAATAGTTAATAGCTCATGTCCATTAGGACACACTTTTATTCTATACAAACACATTCCAATAATTTATTTTCTGTAGTGAATTTTTTTGAGGTTAAGTCCATTTTGATTTTCTGTTGACTCAGCAAGTCGAGGGTCTTTTATGATCGATCCTGAACAGCATCAATATTCTCCGAGTATAAATATTTTGTATATTTTAGTTATCTATGTATATATCAACCCACCGGGTCGGTCTAGCGGTGAACGCGTCGTCGCAAATCAGCCGATTTAGAAGTCGAGAGTTCCAGCGTTCAAGTTCTAGTAAATTCTGTTATTTTTACACGGATTTGAATTCTAGTTCGTGGATACCGGTGTTCTTTGGCGGTTGGGTTTCAATTAATCACACTTCTCAGAAATGATAGACCTGAGACTATACTTCATTTACAATCGTACATATCATCCTCATTCATCCTCTGAAGTCATACTTGAACGGTAATTCCTGGAAGATAAACAGGAAAAAGGAAGATATACAAACGTAAGAATTTCGAAATTTATTAAAAACAATTCGTTTATCAAAACTTGGCAGATTTTACTTTCTTTTTCTTTATTTTTCCTGTTTAGTCTCCGGCAATTACCGTTCAAGTATTACTTCAGAGAATGAATTAGAATGATATGTATGAGTGTAAATGAAGTGTAGTATTGTACAGTCTCAGTTCGACCACTCCTGAGATCTGTGTTTAATTGAAATCCAACCGCCAAAGAACACCGGTATCCACGATCTAGTATTCAAATCCGTGTAAAAATAACCGATTTTACTAGGACTTGAACGCTGGAATTCTCGACTTCCAAATCAACCTTTAGAGGGAAGAATCATTCCCTCTTCCCCTTTTTTCGATTTTTCCCCTTTTCCCTCGTGTAAATCGGTCCAGTAGTTTTTGAATCTATAGCGGACACACATATCGGAAACATTGAAATGGAATCGTAAAATATTTCTTATAGCGTGTGTTACTTTTACGTCCAACAGATAGCGTTGTTTTTAAAAAAAAAAAAAACATTTTACCCGTCACAGGTATAACATCTTAGGTATATAAATAGTAGGTATACAAAAACACGCGATTATTCGGATGCAACGTTGTGTGAAAATTTCAAAGCAATTGCTGAAGAACTTTTGGAGATATAAGATTTTGAACAAACGAACATCACGTTTTTGTTTATATAGACAACTGGTTACCCGTACTTCGGAAAGGTAAAAATGTATTTTACCCGGTTCTTAGTGTTACTCGACAAATACCACTTCAAGGTGACCGTATTTCGTTTCTTATATTTTTAATTTTTTAATTACTTTTATTTTTTTAGCCAAGTAACTGGAGCAGATGTAGCCAGTCGTATCGGACATACAGTAACAGTTGCTACGTTGGTTGAACCGTTGCGTTATATATCGTCTCACCCTTCAAAAATTTTCAAAAACCCGAAAATGGTTTTTAGATATTTATCGGAACAGTATTTGGAAGCTCCAATCTAGTGAATATCGTGTTTAGTATAGTCGGGAATGGGGAAAATTTGTAATAAGTGTTAAGTGTAATAATTTTGAAAAATCTAGAAATTGTTTCTTTTTTTTTAGATATCTACATGAAGATTAAGCACTCCAAAACTCAAATTGATATCTTCATCTCTTACCAAAAAGTTAAAAAAAAAATAACAGCCGTTTTTGAAAAAAAATTCAAAAATCAATTTTAACTCTTTAAACTTGTAATTTCGAAAAATCTAGATGTTAGCTTTTAGATATTCATTTGAAAATTAGACGTATTAAAAATCAAGTTGATACCTTAATTTATTACCAAGAAAGTATAAAAAAGTAAATTTCATTGTTATTACATTTTAAACATAAACACTCTGAATTTCAAAAAATTATTCTTAGTGTGCTCTTCCTAAAAAGAACGTTTATTATTTAAAATTTTCAATAATTTATCTTTAGTAGTTTTTACTGGGCGTTAATGATGAATCAATCGATTAGGTACATTCAATGTTTTACAGATACAGATATTATTTATATGGTAAATGAAAATTGTTTTCCAAAATAATAATAATAATAAATAAATAAATAATTTTTAGTTAAATATATTACAAAAATTAATTTTTATTGAATAATTTAATAATTATTTGACCTCTTGAAAAAAATATTTATTAATTTAAAAATATAATTTTATTTTCCTTCTCTTGAAATAAAGTAATAAAAACAATTTGTTATGTACATCTGGAACTCGGCTAACAAGATGAGTCAACAGTTGTGTAGTTAAGAACGAAGATGACCGATTGTACGCGGAAGGGAACGAATGTAACAAACAGCCGACTCGGTCTAGTTAGTCATCGCTGGATATACAACGAAGTACGTGTAGTTAAATAAGGTACGTTTATTGATATATATATATATATATATATATATATATATATATATATATATATTTCATAATTTCAACTCTTCTATTTTTTTTTTGTTTGTTAATATTTAAAGGTTTTTTTTATTGTAACAGTAAGATGTACACTTTTTTGTCTGTATTTCATGATGTGTATGTTGCGCGTGTTTATGTGTGTGTGTGTGTGTGTGTGTGTGTGTGTGTGTGTGTGTATGTGTTTTGTAGAATAAATAAACATTATTGTAATAACAGTTTTCAATTTTTTTAATACAGTATATTTACAAAGGCAAAACATATAACACATAATCTGTTACTAATTCTGTTAAAAAATTTGGGTGTATTTTCTAGCAAATTTATATATTTTGCCGATCGACCTTATTTCATGGATATTCCCAGTAATTTATTTAAACATTTATTTTTTTTATTAAATTAATTTTATATTATCAATCATTTATTAAATAATATTAATTAAAAAAACTACATTTTGAAACCCCTGACTTTTTTTTATCTCAGAATGTTACAGGACAAAGTGGTTTAATCTATTTTGCTTGCCTGGTATTGTAGTTTTAGAGCAATGATCTCCACACACCGGAGATATGTGTGGCATACCCCTAAGACGAAAATGATAAGTTGTATCCCATATAACATAATGTGTGTGCGCGTGTCCGTGCGTGCGTGATAGAGATAGATAGATAGATAGAGAGAAAGAGATAGAGTACGTGAGTGAGTGAGTGAGTGAGTGAGTGTGTGTGTGTGTGTGTGTGTGTGTGTGTGTGTGTGTGTGTGTGTGTGTGTGTGTGTGTGCGTCCACGTGTGTATATAGTCAAAAATCAAATTATTTATACTACTTATTTGTTGTATCCCCAACTATTACTTTGCATACCCCCCGGAACTGAGTACGCGTACACCACTTTCGAGACCACTGCTCTAAAGCTGTGGTGAAGAAAGAAATTATGGTAATAAGTCAAAAAATGTGGTATGGGTTATTTCACATTTCTTTACGTTTCATCACCCAGGAACCCCAGAAAACCTAATTACCTGTTGCGGGGAGGGGGGTAATGTTCATACGTATATAAGTGCGTCTGTTGGCGTGTCGGAAGCTTAATAATTTTTGAATGGATAAATAGAGTTTGATGAAATTTTGTATAGAGATTCGTATGTTAGAGAATTTATTGGTAGAAGTTTTGGATCAACACCTCTGATGTGGTGAGGGTGGGCGGGGGCGGGGGGTTGAGGGTTCATTTTTCAAAATTTTGTAAACATAATGACACCGCTTTATAATAATTTCAGTACTTACGTGAGCGCAAGTATTTGTAAAATATATGCCATATTTTTAAAATTTTGCCGCAAAAATCGAAAAAAAATAATATTTTATTTATCGCATATTTTTACTTTCCCGTCTAGATAGCTTTAGAATGAAAAGCATTGTAATCGTTCTAATTTCGGCATATGCGGTTTTCAGCGGATCTTAACGTTTTGACACCTAACGAACCCGAAAAACCGAATAGAAATTTTTACGGATGTTGATGTACATGTGTTAGGTGTCGGCCGCTAAATAACCTTATATTTACAGAACTACTGGACCGATTTTGACCAAACTTGGTCAGATTAATTCTATACATGGGGGATTTATGCCGTTGAATTTTCAACTTAAAACGTCAAAGAGGTGGGGCTATAGAGAAAGATCACCCTCAGTATTTCGAGATATCGCCTAATTACGGTCATATTTTTCTTAGGAGCGTTTGTTTACGATTAAAAAATTAAAACGATTTGGGAAATCGCATCTTACCTCAAAAAATGTTATTGTAGTCGTACGCTATGTTCTGACGCCATAGGTGAGCGGCAGAATTAAATAAACGAATAATATTTAAAGTTTTGTAATTAAATATATTTAAAAATTTACTTGTTCTGGCCGGGCGAACTCGATCACCCGGTTGATACTGTGTCTGGTGCGTAAAGCCTCACGGTTACACCAGTATGCCGACCGTACAAGCTAAATTTGTTGTAAGTTGTGAAATTATATTAGTTGGTACCGCCATATCCGCGCGAATTAAATACGCTATGGGCACGCGGTTTCGTTAGAACAATTAAATTAAATAAACTAAGAAATATTATATTTTAATAAAACGATAAATATATTTTAATTAAATGTAATTAACAAGCTATATATCCACCTTACCGGCAAATAAGTGTTAAATCTTCGAGATCTTTCGGTCTTTTTTGTAACCATCATCAGGAGATAAAAAAAATTGGAATAACCAATTTTTATTTAAATTTATACTACTGAATGATACAATTTAATTTTGATAGATACGATCATCACGAGTTCTATTTCACAGTACGAGTAGAATGATTTATTTATTAAGATTTATCAAAGCCTTCGTTGTATTAATCTTTTATTTTTAAGATACTTTTTACGGTTATATGTAGAACTTTTTTCAAAAATTTGATTTACAATACGGTAAATTCGTATTACGTGTTTGTTTTACGTATAAATATGTCCGGTTACGCGTATATTCACACGCACGCACACAACGCGCGCGCACATTAACACAAAATATATATAAATCTTTGATACCGTATTCAAACTTTTTTATGCATAGCTTAGTTGTTATATAAAATCAAATAAATTATTTTTTTAAATTTATATTTTAAAAAATATAATGGAAGTATTTCATCACGTACATATACGATTCAGGATAAAATATTAATCCGGTGATTAAAAAAAAAATGAATAAATATTAATAAAAAAATTCATCTGTAAATCTCATTTATCTATTATTATTTTTTTGTGTGATTTATTGACTGTACTCTGCATACAAATGGCTTATAATTTAATCTACATATGAAAACTTATTTTTTTTTTAAAGCTATTTTGATCGCGTAATCGAAAAATTGTGTGTGTAATTGATATTTCATGCAAAGGAATTGTATTAAAAAAAAAAAAAAAAACATGAAATAAAAAAAACAAAAAATTGCATATTTTTCTTAGGGTTTATTTTTAATTTTATTTTACTAATGTGTACGTTGCAACCTGTTTAACTAGTGAACAATAAGCAATCCCCCCACGGTAAAATGAGATGAGGATATCTATGATATGTAAATGAAGTATAATCTGGTACAGACTACAGACTCAGGCCGACCGTTACTAAGACGAGCGGGTAATTGAATCTTACCACCGAAGTACGGTTGACACAATTCCTGACCGGCCGTTTGGTCTTTCGTTCGTACCTGTCTGGACGAAGAAGAGCTGAAGACCCCTTCTGCCCCTACTGTCGGGAGTTAGACACGCCGGAACACGTGATATTCCAGTGCCCGCGGTATGACGAGGAACGCCGCGACTGTACTGCCGTAACCGGGCATCTCGAGATGGGGGACCATCGTTGGAACGATGTTACGAAGTTCGACACTTAGACGGGTTTTATAATATCGTGAAGCGAGAAAGGGTTAGCGACGGCTACGTACAAAGCTGCCCTTTGCCCGTTCTTACACGGGTAGGCGGTGGTGATGAAGGGCAGGTACTCTCGTCCGCTGAGCTAAAAGACTGAATCCCGGCGGGGCGGTCCCTTTGAGGGTGTCCCTGTTAGAGGCAAAGCGCAAAGGTCCAAGTCCTGGTTGCTGGATGATGGTGGCCGGGAACGGCATAGCCGGGCCTGGCGTTTCCCTCATCTGGCGGAAAGAGGCAAAGGCATCTCCCGGAACCGTGTTCATCCTTAATCGGGGGTCTGGTTTCGGGAGGCAGGGTTAAAAAAACTACCAAAGTACACCGGTATCCAATTTTTAGTATAAAATCCGTATTAAAGTAATAAACGTTTATAGGATTCGTACGTCAGGGTCTTCGACTCCAAAAAACAACTGATTTACGACAACTAGTTAACCTCTAGGCCAGTCCGTCGGGCAGGGTTTATTTGAATTTTATTTATTAATGAGGAGAGAAATCATATATATTTTGAATAAATATTTTTCATTCGAGAATAACTGAAAAAGCAGACAACAAAGTTGTTATACTTTGCTGGCAATGATTATTTATTCTTAATTATGGAAAAATAATTATATATAAAGAAAAAAATTATTAAAAAATCGATATTTTTCTAATTTTTTTCTCCCGAACCCCAAAATGATCTCCAAGAATTTTTTTTTAATTTTTCCTACATATTTTGTTAAATGGAAGGAACTAAAAACCATCCTACTGAAAAATATACAAGCGATAAAAAGTTACCAAATTTTTTTTGTGGGTGGGGTTGAATTATCAAGAAATTTTATTTCATCAAAACATAATAAATTTTGTTTAAAATTAATTTAAAAAGAAAACGTAATTAATATTTTATTAATTTGTAACCTGACGATACTTAAATAATTTGTAAATTTTATAAAATAAAATATTTTCAAAATCTTTTACCTGCTGAAATATTTTAGGCAGATTTCATAAGAAAGCTATATACTGTAATGGGTACATGATTCGACTTCCGGAAAATTTCGACATATATTCGCGTTTCACATCCCCCAGACCCCAAAACTACCGTCAGTTCAAAGGTTTATATATATATATATATATATATATATATTTCACTTTCTTGTGTCAATCACTTTGACAATTTCAATTTTGCGCCAATCACTTTGGCGCAAAAAATTCGGCCATCATTCATTCTTCTCTTCTACTCGAATCATTGCCTAATATAAATGTAGCTTTTATCATTTAATAATATAATTTTATTCATATCAAGATTTGTCTTTGTCTAATCTTCTGATCTTCATCTAATTTAGATCCTGTAACAGGCCTTAAGAATCTCATAAAGTTCGAAGTATTTGGCTATTTGCAGACATTAGTATCCGTGTTTTACTTTTATAGATAGTTCGTCGTAACTTTAAAAAACTTTAAGAACTTATCTCAAATTATTTTAATTTAAATTTTAGATTTTGTTTAACGGTTACATTCGTTTTCTTGAACCGCTCAATTTTAAGTCTTTTATAACGTGTAATATTTACAGCTTATCTACTAATAAACGGTACTGAAACTAGAGCCACGATGTGGATGATACAACAATCGTTATAACTTACAATCTCCCGTATGTTTTTAAATAAATTCAAGGAAAAACATTTTAATAATAAAGCAGAAAGGGAAGAATTCATGTAAAAGATCATAAATTAGAAATAGATTAAATTTATTATGAAAAGAGAGAAGTAGACTGACTAGTGTATGCAAAATGGCAATGTAATACTACAAGCTTACACGGTAATATACATAAGGATACACATAAATATGAGATGAATTTTCATAAAACACTTTGTTCTAGTTCCATTGTATTGTAATAATTAATTAATAATGTGCTATTTAATTAAACTCAAATAATGAAACTAGTCGACATTGCCTTCTTTAAATCGGTGCTATCAGAGTAAATAAATCAATATATAAATAATGTATGTATCAAAAATTCACTGCTATCTCTCCGGTGAGGATTCTATAGCTAAAAATAAAACACGTACGAGGTCTGTAAATAAAGCAATGAGACCGGTTCAGAAAAACGTTTTATTTACAATCCGATTATAAATGGACTCGAAACCTTTGAAATAGTTCTCTTGGGAAGTCACGCAACGCTTCAAACGGTTTTCTCACTTTTCACAGCGGTGTTGGAACTCAGAAACTTGAATATCCTTCAAATGGTCGGTTGCATTTTTTTAAAATGTTTTCTACTGTTCTAAAGTGGTGACCCCTTCGATGTATTTTTTTAAAGTAGCAGGGACTCAAGTCAGGTGAATATGGTAGTTGGGAAACTACAGAAATGTTTTTCTTTGCCAAAAACTCATCAATGGAGAGTGCAGTGTGACAAGGTGCATTGCCATGATGCAGCATGGCGATGCACAGTTGTCTTTGATGGCCGATCTAACGCGGGCAACTCTTTTCCACAGTCTTTCAAGAATTTCTCGCTAAAAATACTGATTTACAGTCTGTCCTGTAGGCAAAAAGTCCTTATGAACAATGCCATTAGTATCGAAGAAAGAAATAAGCATGGCTTTGATTTTTAATTTGCTCATTTTTGCTTTTTGGGACTTGGTGAGTTCAAACTCACCAAGCCAGAGCAAGGAGTGAACTTCTTGCTCTGGCGTTTTGTTTTTGGGTCGTACTCAAATATCCAACATTCATCAGCAGTAATAATAATTTTTTTTAGAAAATCAGGATCAGTTTTAACTCGCCCTAGAAGATCGCGGCACACTTCGACCCTGTTGTTTTTCTGTTGTACAGTGAGGTTTTTTGGTACCGATTTTTCACAAATTATTTCATGACCGATTCGTTTGTCAAAATTTGATGGACTGCGGTACGGTCCAAATTCAATTGTTCTACAATCATTCTGACACTTAATCGCCGGTCGTACCGTATCAAGTCTCTGATTCGCTCAATACTGTCGTCACTTTTTGTCGTTAACGGTCTTCCAGATAATGGATCGTCCACAACCGATTCCCGGCCGTCTGAAAATACTTTAAAAGCCTAAAACCTTGAGCTCGTGACGGAGCGTCATCTCCATATGCCCTTTTCAATTCTGAAAAAGTTTCAGTAGCATTCTCACCGAGTTTAACACAAAACGTGGTTGCACAACGTTGCCGATAATTAGTATCACTATTTTTTGTAACGCACAACAAAAACTCGTTTTACGAAAAGTTTACGTCTCATGTGTCAACAATAGACTAAATATATTAATACCTAATATAAATCAGCTGTTCATATAAACATATGTTTACTAGTAACTTTATAGTGTTGCCAGTTTGGCTGCCAAAAAAAAAATAGTCTCATTACTTTATTTAGTTTCTAAGATATACCATGTAAAACGCCTAAAATAGCGTGAACATATATATATATATATATGCAGGGTGATTCAGAAGGATAGGGCAACAATACTTTGACAACTCATTCTAGAGGCAAAAAATTAGTAAAATGCTCAAAATAAAAAACGATTCGTTATCGAGTTATACAGGGTGAAAGATTTCGCCAGAGTTTCAGTTCCTCCGGGTAAATTAAGGGTTTCTGAAATTCTGTGAAACTCAATTAAGGGGCAAATTCAATTGTTTGTTATGGTTTTTGAGCTGGGAAATAGAACAAAATAGGTCCTAGAACTGTATTTTTCTTAGTTTGTAAGATATTCCATGTAAAACGACAAAAATATGGTAAAAAAACACACTTTTTTACGTTTGACATACAATAACATTGTTAAATTGGCAATAAATCATACATTTTTTAAGCATATAACGGAGAGAGATCAAGGGATCTCAGTAGCCAATTAACCCTTTCATGGCTAAATTTCTGTAACCAAGTTACAAAACTGAAAGTCAGTGACATTTACAAATTTGGACCATAAAACATATTTATGAATGTAAAAAAAAATTTCTCACTGCAATTTTCCTGGAAAAAAACGTTGGGGCCTTATGGTCACACTAGTCGAGTGGTTATTTATATATTTGTAGATCCACAAATGGGTCCTATAGTTCCTGGTGGGCTGCTGGATATGTAATGGCTTTGTAAAATAAATAGTTAAATGAACATTTTAATAATTATTTATCTCTTAATTATTTTTTAAAACAAATATCCATACAAAGGGGCACTTTGCATATTATACGAATAAATATTGTTCTTATTTCTTGTTTTTTTTTTTGTATTGCAAACACGGCACCGTTTTTTGGTATTTTCCTTTTTTGGCATAGTTTTTGCCGACACTTTGAAGACGCACATTATCTGGTACTCGTACAATTCCTTTCTTGCAGTTGAGGTATGGGTATGGAGAGTTCTTTTTCCTGTTTAGCCTCCGGTAATTACCGTTTTAGATAATACTTCAGAGGATGATATGTATAAGAGTGTAAATGAAGTGTAGTCTTGTACATTCTCAGTTCGACCATTTCTGAGATTTGTGGTTAATTGAAACCCAACCACCAAAGAATACCGGTATCCACAATCTAGTTTTCAAATCCGTATAAAAATAATTGACTTTACTAGGATTTGAACGCTGGAACTCTCGACTTCCAAATCAGCTGATGTGGGAAGACGCGTTCACCACTAGACCAACCCGGTGGGATGAGGTATAGAGCTGGCTTTCCTTTCCATTTTCTACTTGTATATCCAGCGATCAGTTGTTCTGCTAGTCGTAACCTAAAGTCTTAATTGATCTCGATTTGGCTCGATTAGTTTTTTGTTTTTTTTTAATAAAACCATTTACAGTACAGACATCTAAAAACCAGTACAATAATCGGTGCCTCCATTTTAACAATCTTCTCCCAATATGTATCTTTCTCTGAGCTCTCAAGATTTCTTGATACCGTATATCCTGAACACTTGTAATTAGTAGGGTGGTCTGATCGGCAGAGTTCACAGATCTGTCCCGTCTAAGACACTGGTAATTCTATTGCGGCCCTCCGCAATTTAACATAGCCGTAAGGCTGCATGAAATTATTTTGCTTATGTTGCTGGCATATCATACAGTGTACACAATCCGAAGGTTTATTTGGGATTTCGAACCTAACCCCCTCCCCGTGTCAAGTTAGGAATATATTTCAGGTAAATACTTCTTTATTGTTTTCGTTTGGTTCTAGATTGACGTAGAATATCGACAACGGTTCTAAAAAGAAGAGGTTATTAAATAAATTTAAACTGAATTAATATGATGAATGATTAAAGATGAATTAATTCATAAAAAAAGGATAATTCGAAATTTGTATTGAATAAACATTATAAATAATTACTGTATATTATGAACGTAACTTAGAATAAGTTAACTGATAGTAAATACAATAAAAACAAGAATAATTTATGTTCTCAACACTGAAATCGTTTATATAACTAGTACACACACACACACACACACACATATATATATATATTGTCGCCGAATGGCTTCGATGGCACGTGACACTTACTGTCCTTATGGTGGCCCTGAAAAGAGCCGTCTTTGTTGTAGAGTGGCTTTGACAGCTCACTGTAATTGCTAACCTTAAGGTAGTCCTGAGAAGGGCTATTATCGTCGAATGGCTTCGACGGTTCGTAATCCATAACTTTGTGGTGGCTCTGAAAAAGGCCGTTTTTTGCGTTAGCTCTGAGAAGAGTTGTCGGGTCCAGAAGCTGGTTTCCGACCAAGTCGGGAAGTTGCGGCTCGTCCATTGAAGTCCGACCAGGCGGCAGTTGGGTCCCCGCTACAGCACGGCAGTGGTGGCTCCACGAGCCCCGCAGTGTCGGGTCGTCCTTCGCCGGCGCGGCCGAGGTGGTTCTCCCCGAGCGATCCCATGCCGGCTACTGCTGCGGAGTCCACAGGCCAGGGCGACGGAAGCCCGGGGAGCTTGAGCTGGAGCTGGTAGCGGGAAGGGAGCCACGTCCAGCGACTCCCTCGGCGGGCCGGCCAGGCCTGCTGCTCCGGCGGGATGTTAGCATCCGCCGGGAATTCCCACGTATACCGGTGTTCTTTGGTGGTCGAGTTTCAATTAACCACACATCTCAGGAACGGTCGAACTGAGAATGTACAAGACTACACTCATACATATCATCCTCATTCGACCTTTGAAGAATTATCTAAACGGTAGTTACCGGAGGCTAAACAGGAAAAAGAAAGGAAAGGGAATTCCCACGTCGAGCTGCCAGGGAACTTCTTCTGTCTTCTTCTTGGTCTTCTCCAGGTGGTAGTCGACGATTAATTGACTTCACTGTCGTGGCGCACGCTCTTTTATTGGAGCCGGAAAGCGGTGGGGGAACTGCGCGGTGGTAGTGATGCTTGTATCAGCGCATCCATATACTGTGAGCCAGTTCGCATCTCGTGTTCTGCCGCCGATGTTAAATTAGGCGTATATGTGGAAAAATGTGTATGTGAAAAATCTTACTACGATTTTTATGTAATCGCAATTAAAAAATGTTCTTTTATCGGCACATTATTTCCCTGTCAATGATTTTTTAAATAATCCTAATTAAATAATTAAAAAAAAAAAATACTTTCTTCATCGTTTCCGACAACTTCATAAATATGAGCTCAAAATAATTTACAAGAGCAGCTTCTGAATTGTTAATTACTTTTTATTAATTTGTTATATTTTATTTATTTACCTTAACGTTAATTATTTTGTTTGTTTTTTTTTAAATAATACGTACGCAGCGCTAAAACACAATGTAAACAAACACCAGTTACGTTTCAGGTAATGTTCCAAGACTATTTTTTCACACTTGATTTTATACAACCAGTATTGCCAACGTGATGGCCAAGGAAAAATATAACATACTGCCAGTATTACATAATTAGCTCACGAGCCTGGTTAACTCGTCACCGCAAATTAGCTGATTTCGAAGTCGAATGTTTAAAGGTTCAAATTCTAGTAAAGGTAACTAAGGTACAGGTAACTAGTAAAGGTAACTTACTTTTATACAGATTTGAATACTAGATCGGGGATAGCTGTGTTCTTTGTTGGTTGCGTTTCATTTAACCACACATCTCAGGAACGGTCGACCAGAGACTGTATAACACTACGCTTCATTTACATTCATACATATCATCCTAATTTATCTTCTGAAGTAACATCTTACGCTCGTCCGGAGACTAAACAAAATCAGAAAAGTATTACGTAACTACCCGTCGACAAGTACACAATTGTATATTACATACATCCATACATACATACATGCATACATGCATACACAGCCGCTAAATAAAAGCAATACTTGCGTATAAAGTTTATACAGTTGACCTCAATGGAAGGTTCCATGTGTATCAATTCTGTAGCACATGGCTCTCTGAGTGTCATCATTTTTTTTTTGTCTCTGATAGTCAAATCTATCTTATTTCTTAGTTTGTTTTATATTTATAAGTTATATATTGATGTGATTTATATATAATATAATGTTATATTCCTATCGATATAAAAGATTAATTAATCGATTAATTTACATATACGCATACGTACAAACACGGTTCTTCAGAAAGTTTCAGATATACTTTATAGGCGTATTCCTGTTATTAAAATAAGAAAAAAAGTTTATAAAAACTTAGGTTTGTTTTCGAGTTGCCGTTGCTGAAAGATATAACCTAGAATTTCTGCTCCAAAAATCTAGAAATGCTAACTTATTTTCTACCGATACTGATTTTTGGGAAAAACTAGCCGTTCAAATGCAATATTACACGAAAAAACAATAAAAATGAGTCTCAGAATCGTACATCTCCAGTAGTTTTTGAGAAAATTGTTATAAAAATTCAAAATTGGGTTTTGACAGGACGCTTTTTTAGGTTTGCAGTAATTATATATAAAATGTTCAAAACTTCAGTAAAATTTTTTACAGAATATAATTTTGAGAAAATTATTGTTGATAAAAACTTGATAAAATTTGTAAAAAAAACTTTTTATTAGAAACCAAACACAATAAAAATAATACAGAAAATTTTTGCGAAAATGGTTTGCGAATGTGCGTGCGTGTTTGCATATACGCTGGACTCTTTTTCTTAATTTCATAAGAAGTTGACGTAAATATTAAACATTTTTACTATTACTTGTAATATACGGGGCATTAATTTCATTTTTTTTCAAAAATCTATGGATCGGGTTGACTTAAATTATCAATAGTTTTTCTATTGATGTTTTAGTTTGGTTTTTGGTAATTTAACGAGTCAAATAATACTATATTAGAAGACAAATAAAAATTAATACAGTGGAGTAGAAAGACCTATGTGTATTCAGTATTTCAATCGTGAACTTTTCATGACGGTTTCCGGTCTAGGGGAACTGGCCACCAAAAACCGTACGGTTTCTACTTCATAATTTAATGAAACTCAACTACTACAATGTCGTATATATCATTTTTATCCGTATTTTATTTTTTAAATCGGTATTTTCATAATGGTTATAAAGAAACTCTGCTTTATTCTTGGTGTTGGCTTGAATTTTCACGGCCTATAAAGTTTAATAACATTGGTACCCATCTTTTTTTAAGTTATAATTCAAAACGTTGATCTATTATGTTTACTATGAAAGATATAATAATAATAAAAACCGTATAAATTAATAAATTTATAATTATTAAAATGGTAGCTCTTAACGATTGAAAATTCTTTTGTCGATTCATATTACGAATAATTTGAATAAGAATAACAAATATTGTACACGTTTTCTTTTTCATAATATCAACGTTCAATTTGTTCAACTAGTGAACAAAAAGCAACCGTTCTACGACCTTGTGAGGTGATGATGGTATATATAACATTTAAATGAGGTGTAATCTTGTACAGACACAAATCGACATTCCTGAAACGTATGGTTAACTGAACCCCAACCGCTAAAGTACACCGGTATCCGCTGTCTAGTATTGAAATCCATATAAAAGCAACTAACCTTTACTGAGATTTGAACCTCACAGCCGTCGTCTTCGAAAATCAGTTGTTAAACAACTAATTTATGACGACGAGTTAACCTCTACACCATCACGGTGGGCCATATTTTCTATGTTGAAAATAAACTTTCAAAATTACGTTTTATTTGTTGTTCAGACATGAAATCAAGTAATCAGGTAAATAATCTTATGAACCTTATTAATATTGTTTTAACACATTATTAATAAACGTATATTATTGCTTTTTATTTAGTCTTAACGATTCACCAGATTTACCATGTATGGGTTTTATTAAGAAAATATATCTAAATGTAAACGATCTATCAAATCGTGTTATCTGTTGTACGGATTCTAAAGTTATTAATTAACATGTTATCAATTTGAATAAATTACAGTTACGATCTAACCTCTAATATTTTATTTATTTTTATTATCACACCAACCGGTAATTATATACGATTCATTAGCTAAGCGAATAAAATATATGGCAACCTAATTATGCATTTGTGGTGCTACGTTTATTTTAATTTTTAGTACATTTAATTTCTTTCCAGCACAATTCGATGATAATTGTAAATTATATATATATATATATATATATATATATATATATATATATATATATTAACGTTGGCGTAATTTAAATAATATGATAACAAGTGAAAGTACGTCAAGTTCTTAAAAAGGAATCGACCCTATTCTGGAAACTTAACATACCAGTTGGTTACACTTCTACTAGACAATATATCGATGATAAAGTAATAATTTCCAGCTACGTTGGATTAAATCAATATATTTTACGGAGTGAAATTTACCTATTTTGTTTGCGTGCTCTAAAATCATGGTAATTTATTGTTTGTAAATCTCCAACTTATAAATATCATTTTATCACATGTAACATAAGCATTTTGTAAAACAACTTCGATTATAGTTATATTAAAGATTGCATTTTTATTTGTAATTTTTTTTTTTTTTGTTTATGTCTTATTTTTGAATTTTGAGTTCTTCTATCGCTACATATCGGAAATAATATTGCAACCTAACATCTGTACGAGTCGGGAAGGCGAATGTGGAACGCGTTTTGAAAACATAAAGGGATGGGTGATTCAACGAAATTGGACTGAGTTCTCTTGGATGTAACGAAATAAACGCCTGCATCTTAAATGAATCCCATTTGGAAGGAATTTTTTAAAATCCCATGAGACTAGAGAGAGCTTACCACTTTATTATTTATATGATTCTGACCCACCGCCGCTACTCCTGAAATATTGAGCCCTTATTCTACAGCTACCGAAGCGCGCCAATGCATAAAGTCTAAACGGCATCACCTCGAATAATTGCTACAACTGTACTGTAGGTGTGGACCATTAGTGTTTCAAACCGCTCAAAACGTGCAACTACTTCTATCTTGTAAATTTCATCGTATCAAATAGTACATATTCTCGTGAAACCTTCTGAGTAGTTCGTAACAAATGAAAGTTTTCATCGTTGTCTAACTCGGTGAGAGTTGCAAACTTAATTAGAATTCAGTTAATGTCCTTATTTTTTTATAATTATTTAATATTAATTTTATTATTTTTTAACAATTTCAAATACATATGTTTTCTTATTATATTATGCAGCATAATTAAGCAGCTAAATCTATTTTGTTATTTCCGATATAAAAAAAATTCAATATTTAACCAAACGTTTTCTTTTCTTTTACCGATGTAAAAAGGATAATTTTTATAACATTTCCTTTAAAAGATATTCTAATAATTAATTTTACACAATTTTCCATCGAAAATGCATTGTTTTTTATTTTTTTATTTTTTATTTTTTGACTCTCCTTCACTGGGCCGGTCCGACTGGTTGGTATTGTGCCACCCAGGGGAGTGCCTGTTGTACTCAAATGGGCCTTCCCACCTACCGGCTGTATGTCCGGCATGGCAGGTCGGCCCATCGGTCAGTTCTTTTGAGTCTATTGATATGCCCATCTATATATATCGCCACGCCATACCGTGATTGTCTTGACGTGACGATCGGGTCTTTTCTTTGATCTTTCCTATCAAGAAAACCCGAGTCCCCAGTGGCTCATCGAAACCGGCACACCTCAGCATGCCAGTCCTCACCACTGGAACTATCCGCCCATCCCTATACTAAGATCAGAACCCCAATCTCCTCTCTTCCAGGCATCTTCACTCTGCAACATGTGATTAATTAATCTGCCGTTACCATCAGATGATAGAACGATGTCTACTAATTCTTCTCTCCATTTATGGCAGTCAGTAAATGTGTGCTCAACATCATCTTCGCGATCGCAATACATACATTCCGTCGATGCTCTTCTACCGATTCTGTCCAAGTAAAAATTAAAGTTGCCATGCCCTGCAAAGTATTGTGACAGATGAAAATTCACTTCCCCAAGCTTCCTATATATCCAGCTTTTAATATCGGGGATGAGTCTCTTTGTTCTACCTCCAGGGCCATTCTCATTCCGCCTGTCCTGCCACTTTGCCATTAGCCTTTGCCTTGATTCGTGAATTCCAACTCCCTGGTCTCTTTCAACTCTTAAAAGTGCCGATAAATCAATCGGTGGGACTGCAGCGAGCACACACAAAGCCTCATAGGAGACCGTCCTATATGCAGAAATCACTCCAAGCAACAGTCTCCTATGGGTCCTGATCATACGTGCCAGGTTTTTCTTTACTTGCACTGAAAACCACCAAACCGTTTTCAGATTCCAACGGAAATATCCATTTTCATAATCCCAGAAACCATTTTGACTAGTTTCGGCATGACGTCTGTACGTACATACGTATCTACTCGCATAACACAAAAACGATTAGCCGTAGGATGTTGAAATTTTGGATTTAAGTCTGTTGTAATATCTAGTTTTGCATTTCCCCTTTTCATTGCAATCGACTGAACCAAAAGTTTCGAAAAAAACACAAATTCCCAAACGATTAGATTTTGGACTTTTCTTAACTGCAGTAATAAGCCCTTAGAGCTTTTCAACTATATATCCTTAGCGGTATTTATGTTTATCGGTTCCAGAGTTATAGCAAAATGGAATTTAAATTAATGAAAAAAAATTTGGATCTAACAAGGGGAAGGCACATCGATTCGAAACAGACTTCAACTCCTTTTTATCCTTTTTAGCTTTTTTTTTAAATTTATTGATTTTTTTTCATTTTTAACCTCTAATTATCCAAAGATTTTTACAATAAATAATAATTAAATAATAAAAATATCATTAGTAGTTGTTAATAAAATAAAATAAAATAAAATATTATGCGCTTTTCATTTTAAATAATCGTGTATATATAATTAAATAGGCGTCCAAGGAAGTCATTTGGTGCCCTCATCAGATTTTCTATGTTTAGTTGTATCCTCAAAATTACCACTTATTCTTATTAAAAAAAACATCGAAAAAAGTACCGAAGAAGAAAGATTTTTTTTAAAAACTAATATAAAAATAAAGCGAGGAAGACAAAAATACGGAAGCTCTTCAACAACTTTAAAGCCGTTCCAGATAAAATACTCTAACTTCCGGGATAAGGTATCGGTCAACTACTTTACCTTTTGACGAGAAAACGAATTTCACCCGCTTCTTGAGGGATGGCCGAAGGATTGTAGTTTAAATATTTTTAACGGTAATACTTTTTGTGTGATACATCATTTTACGTCTCTTTAAAACAAGAAAAACGGTATAAATAAAATTCGGTAAGATATCTGTACACAAAATGGCGGCGGAATAAATTGCATTTTGACAATTACTAAATTTACTAAGTTCAAATAATATAATTTCACAAAAAGAGAAATGAAATTGAATTAAATAAAAACTTAATCTAATTTAATTAAAATTTATTTTAAAAGTTAAATTTAAATTTAAAAAAACAACGTAATTTTTTGACAAAAAATTGTTTTGGTTTCAATTTAATGAGTAAATTAATAAAATCTGTTACCTAATCGTGCTAATCGATCGATCATTTACGGTATCTTACAATCGTTGCAGAAATTAAGCTCGCTTCATTTTTGTGTAATATTGTATTTATAGTGTTTTATTACTACGCTGTTTGTTTCTTATGAGAATTTATTGTGATCGGTCGGGTAATTGATTTTGTGTATCTTTACCGCATTTGTAAGCTACTTTTGTTATTTATATCTTTTATCTATTTTTTATCTTTTTGTAATTGTTTTTATTAAATTAATTTTTTCTGTGCTACTTGCAAACATCGCTATCAACATGTCACTTAGCGAACGGCAAAAAACCATAATTATTAATGATGAGAGGCTTTAGTAATAAAATTAAGTCGTATAATGATGTTTGTGAATCGTACAAACATTTAGAGTACATGTCAAAAACCATCAAATGATTTGAAGAATCTGGGAGCATTAATAATAGGGGAAAACCAGGGAGGCCTAAGTCTGTGACAAATATGCAAGAATTTATTGAGAATCCTTTTATTCCTCGATTCGAACATTAAAACTCTTCAAAATTCGTTCGGTGAAAGGACTTAATAAAGTGACTACGATAAAAGATTTAACAATATTTTTACAGATCCTAATTTTGATAAGGCCGCATTTTTTAGGTAGATTTCATAAGAAAGCTACCTATTTTAAACGGCAATGTAAGTTACCGGTTGTCAATAATTGCGACTGAATTAATTCACACCGGTTTCGTGGAGCACATACACAGACTCCAGTCAAAGTAAATTTACGGGCAGGTATTATCGGTGTACGATTGATAGGGCTTATATTAATTTAAACGTAGTGTAAAGAATCTGGATTAGCTTCTCTACTAGGTCGTTCCAAACATTCAAAACATTATCGGCACTAAATTCCAAAACATTTGGTTTCAACAAGACGCTGCTCCGCCTCATTTTGGTCTTCAGGTACGTGAAATTTTAAATATATTTTCCCTGGAAGATGAGTCGGCCGAAGAGGTCAAATAGACTGGCCGGCGAGATCACCCGACTTGTTACAATCGGATTACTTTCTATGGGGCCTCTTAAAAAAGTATCGCTTCTCATAATAAGTCCCAAGCTCTCGACGATTTACAAAATAAAATTGAAAAATCCGCACAAAATATCACTAGGGATTCATTGAATAAAAGCATTGTCATCATTTTACAACCGACCGGCACACTATCAAAAAACAGAGTGAGGACATTTCGAAGATTTATTAAAATGAAATGTAAGTAAATAAGCAAACGTTATGCTTATTAAATACATAACATATATATATTTTTTTTTAATAAATTTATTCGATATTATCCGTTTAATAAAATCTTTATGAATTTGTTTATTTGCGATAACAGTTCCTTAAATTATCGATGTAATTTCTTCAAAATCAAAATTTAATCCCGTCACCGTTTTGGATAAAGAGATTGAACCGACTTTATAATTATACGATTTTTCTTGGCTGAAAGAGACCTTTAAAATATAGCACCCGAAGTAATATTAAAAATATTTGAATTACAACCCCTTGGCCACCTCCAAGAAGGAGTTGAAATTCTATTTCTCGTCAAACTGTAAAGTAGTTGACTGATGTCTTAGTCTGAAAGTTTCATTATTCTAACCGGAACGATTTTATAGTTTTTGAACGTTTTCATACATCGGACGCATTCTATTTGAAAAATAAAAAATGTAAATTGTAGAAAACCTTAGGTCACCGAATTATATATATAAATTGTAGTTTAAGTAAGTAAATACGACTTTTTTTTTAATAAAATACTTTTAATTTTTTAACGAGTAAAGACAAAACTTAAAAAAAATAAAACCGTAAATTAGATAAAAGAAATTTTAAAATAGATGAAATAAGCTTGCGTATATTAATGTACATATAAATTGTTATACATTAATGAAGACCAGAAGCGTTTTTTATCATTTTGAACAAAAAATATACTTTTGTATAGTTAATAAATGTGCAAAAAATACTACCGAATATATTTTGCTCTGATGAGAAATGAAAAGAACGGTTGGTCGGTTGCTAATGAACGGTAATTTATTTTCTTTTTAGTTACTGATCACTTGACCTGAAAGTAAGCGAAAAAAAGCTTCTAAATCATATTATTCTAAAGATCATTATATTTACCGATGTTTAATTTTAAATTTTAACGATGCGATTTATATAAATTTATATATTTTATTATATGTTCGTTTATTCTAGAACAATAAAACTCTTACGCTCATTTTATAATAAATAAATTTTGTAGAGTTTGAAAATTAGCAAGCTCGGCCGGGATTCGAACTCAGAACCTTCCGGGTAAAAGGCAAAGGCGCCAACACTTTGCCGGCGTATAATAAAAAATAATCAACATAATATGAAACTATTATAATATAATGAAAAAAGATGTATTTCCAAAAATATAAATTGCGTAAAAGTAAAAAAAAATTTTGGTATTCTAGATCAAGAAAGCAGTATTTCAATAATATCTGAAAACTTTCGGAATATCATAAGATCGATAAGCTTTGGCATCCTCAAGAACGAACGGGCCGATGAGGCTGCCAAGAGAGCTGCAATAAATGGCATCCGAATAAAATCGACAAGTGAGAGAGACTTCCTGAGATCGGTCCGTATAAAATTGCGGACTCGGTGGAATAGATTCTGGCTGCTGAGTCCTCCCACGGTATTACATAACATTCGGGAGAATGTGCTCGTGAAACCTCTTTCCCCGAGCAACAGAAGAGACCAAGTCATCTTAACTCGCCTAAGGATTGGACACACCAGGGATACCCCGCACTCATCTACTCGGCTCTCCTCAGAAGATCTGTGAAACTTGCAAGGTCAAATGGTCCTTGCACCATCTCCTCCTTGACTAGCCGATTTTTGGAACCGTCAGACAAAACTTAGACCTGTGTTCGGATATGAAATTTCTATTAAACGAAGGTGTAAAACGTCTGTTGCGATTCCTCTCCTATAGTGGAATGAAGAATACAATTTAGTGATTTTATTTTGTATTTATTGTTGATAATCGTCTATGTTTATTCTTTATCGTTTCTGTTTCTTTATTGTTTATTTTTGTTGTTTTATATTATTATATAAAACAACGGGTAAAGTAACATTATCATGTAGTATTCTACATGATAATGTTACTTTACCCGCTGATGACTATAATTGTTGATGAAACTATAATAAAAGCGCTACAAAAAAAGCTTTAAATAAATACTTATAATTAAAATTAAATGAAATAATAAAATTCAATATTGAAAAAAATTTGCCGAATTTTTTTTTATTTTCAAACATCGTTATTTGGTCGCCGAATAACTCATATTGTTTGAATAGATGAATTGTTTTTATAGGGTTTCGTTGTAAAATATTTTCTCATTACATCAAATATATTATATAAACTCGTTTTATAACGAAGAATAATTATATATTTTTAGTTTACAATAATATCGTTAATTTTCAATTTTTTTTTTTACTTTTTTCCAGTAACAATTTCAAAACATCGATAATTTTAATTTATTTTTAATAATTTTTACACATTTATTTATAAATTAAGTTCGATTTTTCGTGTTGAGGTCCCGGGTTTGAATCTCGGTCATGCATCTTTTCATACGCTTCAAATTTCCACCGGGATCTAGACTATAGTTGTTGACGGTCACTCTTTCATATCAAAAAATAAATCTTTAAATTTCATAAATTACAAAAAATATTAGTACTAAATCAATATCGCTACATATTTATTTATCGCTACATAGTCCCCAGCCTCCAAGGACTAGACTTGCAATCAAGGATCACGCGGTCCTGGGAGGTACCTCGCTTCTAACCACTCAGGCACCCACCGGTGCGCCCGGCTATGCCGCCCGTGCCAGAGCAACCCAAGCGGTCGGGATTTGTGCGCCTCGCCACAAGTGAGGGAACCGCAAAAGCGGCCCCCCACCGGGACTATGGACTGCCATTGCGTGCCTCTAACGACCATCTCCCAGCAGATCCCCGTCGAGATTAAGGTCTTTATGTTTTGCCTCAAGCCGTGAATTCCCAAAGGGACCCGCTACTACCGTGGCACGGTCTTAACTCCTCCCTCCTAGACAGCCCGCCTAAGCCACAGGCTCTACTCCCAAGATCCCCGGGGTCCCCGGTAGTTTTACAACCTGCTTTCCAGCCGCGATTACTTCTCCTTCGACTTCAGGATCCCAGCCGCTAGCTCCTCAACGCCACTCTTCCGTACCACGCGATATGTAATCGGCAGTGGTTTCTGGCACTAGCCACCCCAGGCGCAGTTTCTCCTTCACCTTTGTCCACCTGGTTGCCCGCGATAAATCCACTCAGGAAATTCTCGCCTTCTGAACCTACGCAAATAAGTCCCAAATCCCCCGTGCCTTGAGAGTAGCTGGGAGGTATAGTACCCGACTTCGCCTGGAGATCAACCGACGAGTCCATGTACCCTTATACGTGGTGTCCCAAAACTCCTGCCATTCCTACAGCAGAAGGGCGGTGGAGTCGCCCTTCTGCTACGTTAATTAGAATATATTAATTAAATAATCGCTACAATACATTTAAGAACTCGCCGTACATATCTTACAAATTTCTTAAGAGAATTAGAGGATAATGAAATGTAATAAAATTTAAGAAACACCATTTTTACAATTCGTAAAATTAAAAATGTTAACTCGTTCGTATATTTATATTTGTTAATGTGCAATATTTACAAAAAAATAAATAAATAAAATCACTTTCTTATTCTTAATATTAAAAGAATAATAATAACAATAATTGTATCGACCTCTATCAAACCGAGCAAATGACCTGTTTTCGTGCAGCTCAACACAATATTTCGACTAAAGAGAAAGGGCTTTATTATACTTAATTTTTAATAAATTACGACTTGTATAAAAGTTTATCCTACCGATTTATTTAAAACACTGTTAAAAGATTTTCTTTTAAAGAAACAATATTACTCTCGCAATGAATTTTTAAATATTACTAATTAAACAGACTTTCAAAAACTTGAATTTGCTATATCTTCTTTTAACGTTTACATAAATAGGTAACCCGATAATTTTATTTATTCGTTCTGAATTGTGAATTATTTTGTAACTTCCTTATACGTAGTATTTACATATTATTATATAAAAGCAATCCTTTATTAAATTATTTCATTCGATTATATTTTAGATATTTAATATAGATTTTAATCGCATTTTATATTATCAAATTAATTCAAAATATGAAATTTAGTTTGACGTAGGCTTTAAGTGGATTTAGTTTGTTTTAATGTAATTAGATTTTTAATTAAAAAAAAAAAACAAAAAAACTTATGTTTATATCTATAACCGGTAACTATCTCCCTGTATAGACACGAGAAACATACAGAGTCATCGTTTTACTAGTCCGTTGTAATAATTAAAGAATTAAAATAAACGTATGACGAGTCGATTTGTTAATTATAAATTATTTTGATTTTTATTATACGTTATAAGCGGTGTATAAAAGATTCTAGTCGACCGATAAATAAGTTCCTAAGTTGGTTATTTTTTAGTAAACTAATAACCACATCCAAGGTATCCATCCAGATTTTTAATTATTTTAAAATTATTTTGCTTTAATGAATTAATTTGTACCGCAGAAGCTTTAGAAACTTGTACGTGGAAATATGGAAATGGAATTTTTCAACTTAAAAAAAAAATGCCGTGTCTGACCGGGATTCGAACTTGAAACCCCTGGATAAAAGGCTGAGACGCTGTCACTTCACCGATGAGATCGGCAAATATTATTATTAAATATTGTTTCACATGATAATATTTCAAATAATTAATAAGGTTTTTAATTATATAAATTTTTCCTTACGACGAAAGCAAAACCAGCTATATCAAAGGGGAAAATATCGTGATCATGTCAAAAATGGGGTATCGAATTTTTTGCAAATCTTTACGTGTTGGGTTAACTAGTCCAAATAGACCAAAAAAAAAAAAACATATGTATGTAATTATGCTTGTGTATATCTACGAATGTACGTACATATATGTGTCGCACTGCTTCTGTTCTTACGTTTCAGGATTGACCGAACCGATTTTAACCGAACCTGGTTGAAATATATTAATATATATTTAGCATCGACCATATATTGCATGTTTTCATTTTGAGCATTCATTTTTTTTTTCATAAAAAAAAATAATTTCGATTTCCTCTATAAGCATCTTTGAGAAAACTTTATTAAAACAAATTCGTAACCTCCAAATTTTTGTTATATAAATAATCTAAAAATTTATTTCCAAAAAATCAGCCTCCAACTCTTAAAATTATAAATGTTTTTTGTTCTTTTTTCTTTCTTCCTTCGGTATGAAGTTTATCCTTCATACATAGCGTGATCAAGAAATATCTAAATTTTTATTTACGTTATCGACTCCGGACCTAAAATGCAGAAAAGGTTTTGGAAAATATTTTTTTCTTCTTATTTAGCCTTTATCGAAAGGGTTGCTACAGCTAGAGAAAACATTACTTAAACAATTTTCTTAAGATTACCTTACATATCAACATTTTTAGAAAAATATTATCTTGAAATTTTTTACCCGCCTTTAAAAAATTTGTATTTCTTTTTTCTAATTTGTTTTTTCATTAACTCTTTCAATTTTGATTATTAAAAAAAATTGTTTTTTTCTTTATCGCTTAAGGCTATTATTAAAATTAACGTAGCTTGTGGACGCACATTATACTGTGGACTCAAAATCGGAAGCAATTTTACTTCCTTATACGACGTAAAGTAGGTATTTGATCGCGAATAATTTCGGTTTCAAGATTTCAACGGAAATATCCATTTTCATCATCCCTGAATCCAGTTTGACTTGTTTCGGCGTGACGTCTGTACGTACGTATATATCTCTCATAACTCAAAAACGATTAAACTATAAAATGTTGAAATTTTGGATTAAGGACTGTTGTAACATCTAGTTGAGCACTTCCCCTTTTAATTGCAATCGATGGACCAAAAGTGTTCAAAAAGCCCTAAATCCAAAAATTTGGATTATGGACTTTTTTTAACTGTCCAAAACATAAAGTTTTTTTTTACTGTGCGAGTAATAACACCTCGTTGAGAGATTTTCAACGATATATCATAAGCGGTACTAATTTTCATCGGTTCCGTAGTTATAGCTAAATAAAATTTTAATTACATAATATTTGGATCTTACACTGGAACGTACATCGTTTGAATCAGATTTCGCCTCCTTTTCTTTTTTTAGTTTTCTTTTTCCTTAAATGTATTTCTTTATTATTAACCTGTGACTGTAAAAAATTGCAAAAAATAATAATTCAATAATAATAAAAAATATAAATATATAGGAAATATTTTTAATTTAGTAGGCGTACATTGAAGTCATGTGTTGTCCACATCAGATTTTTTCCTCGCAGAGTAAAAGTTCTTTAAAATCAAAAAATTTATTTTTCGAAATTTCGTTATTTTGTCGCTTAAATCTATTTTTATACTCATCATATTCAATAAAAAAAAGCATCTTGATATATGGGCTCCCAAATTTAAAAAGATTTGAATATCTTTTTTATTTTTTTTTATTGTACCGTTAATGAAACTAATTTTGGTGAATATAACTTAATAACTAATTAATTATTACTGTAAATAATAATCAGTTTAACGTACAACTCTGTTAAACATACAACTCTGCATTAAATATTTAGAGATTCTTATCAGTATTATATAAAAACTTAACGAACTCGCCTAAGTATACTACCCGATGCCGTAATGAGTGCATTTAAATGACAAGTGATTTTAGTAAAGTGTCATACAGCCGTGAAACGATGATTTTATTGGAAATAGACTACGGAGGAAAAATTCTTTTTCTAAGTTACGATGAACTTGAATCTTAAATCTTGCGATTTGACACTTCTGGATATTTTTTTCAATTTATGTTAAAAGTAAAGTACACTTCAATAAGCAACAAGCTATCTAGAAAAATCTATTCGCAAAATGTATTCTGAATTATAACCAAATGTTATTCAAATTTCTAAAATAGAAATTAAAAAAAGAAGATATAGGAAAAAATGGATGCACATTATTACATTTCACATGTTATTATAATCAGTCTTACTGTTAATTTGTAAAAGGTATTAAAAGTTTTATAAATTTAAGTGTGTTTTGTTTTAATAAAAAAAAATCCCTTTCGTCACGCTGGAAGGTGGAGGTAGATTTCACCGGTGCTAAGTAGGGGATAAAAGAGATTTCCACCTTAAAGTTAAAAAAAAACTTCAAATTTACTTAATACGATAATGGTTACATGTGAAAAAAAAAGTTTTTCATGATTAGCATATGACAAGCCCCATCTTCTTACAATTCCAGCAACATTTTGTTCATCCCTTGCTGTAAGGCTTGGTCATATCAAAACTTTTTTCTGACAAACGTTTTAGGCAATGTTTAGTGGACTAACGACCTCTTTGAACCGACTCGATACTGCGCTATTAGAGAGGTATGATTTTCTGTCTTAGAAACACCATTTTTTCATGATTGATGATATCAAAAAACTTTATCCAAAGAATAGTAGAAACTTTAAACGAATTCAATATTTTACTTAATAAAAAAGGTTTTAACGATATTTTGTTTTTTAGAAAAAACCCCCATTTTTATCTTCATGGCCGATTTTGCCCGTTAACGAACTCGACCGAGATTTGGGATCGTTATATTTTATGTATCAATTTGAAAGTGATTGGCACAGAATTACGGCAGTTATCATGTCCAGAATAAAGTGAAATAAATAAATATATATATATAACTTTTGAACTGACGGAGGTTTTGAGGTCTGTGGGATGTGAAACGCGAAGATATGTCGAAATTTTCCAAAAGTCGAATCACGGTACCGATTACAATAGGTAAGCTTTTTCATGAAATCTACCTAATATCCGGTGGTTGATATTGGAAAACCCGTGTTTGTTTCACGGTTAATAGATAAACATAACATCATCTACTATTACGCAGTAGATATACATTTAAAGTAAATATGTGAATTAATTACGAAACATTCTGAATAGATGATATTTTTCTACAGTAAACGGTATATAATAATGATAAATTATAAGTATCGATCAAAACATATTCCCTAAATTTCCATTTCTCTTAACCGGTCTCCAAGGTTCCCTGATTAACACCTCGGAACTACTACCTGTGGGGCAATAAAAACAAAAAAAATTAAAATAAAAATATGAAAAAATATCAGAAGTTTTTATTGAAATAAAATTTATGTATTTTCATTTTAAAAAATGGGTGTAATTTAATAGGCGTACAAGGATGTCCTGTATTGTCGTCTACATGAGATTTTTTATTGTTTTTAAACCGTTATACGTAGTAGTTACAGAAAATCCATATAAATAAAAATGTAAATGTTTGTTTGTTCAAAATCTTAAATCTCCGAAAGTTCACCGATTCCTCTAAAAAATACACGTTATACTAAATATTTTACGATTCCATTTCAATGTTTCCGATATGTGTGTCCGCTATGGGCTAAAAAACTACTAGACCGAGGGAAAAGGGGGAAAGAGAAAAATCTAAAAAAGTAAAAGGGAAGAAGGGAAAAATAAAAAAGGAAAAGGAAAAACTGAGAAAGGAAATGGAAAGGGGAAAGGAGAAAAAGAAAAAGGGAAATGCGGGAAGGAAAGTGAAACCCGAGGAACGGGGAAAATGGGGAAACGGAGAGGGAATATGGTAAAAATGAAAATGGAAAAAGGAAAGGGGAATGGGAAAAGGGTAAAAGGGAGATAGGATAAAAGGGAAAGGTTAAATCTTGTGAAGTTCCGTAATGTTCATTTTGTTAATATTTTATCAAACTTTCAGTTGTATTCATTTAATCTATACATATATAGTACTCAAATCTAGTAATAGTGAAGCATTGCCGGGTCTGCTAGTTTATAATAAAAATTAATGAAATACATTTACCAAAAAATAATAATAAAAGTAAATAAACAAATATATATTAAAAATATTAACCGTTTAAGTTTTAAGTAATATTACATATGTTTGATAAAAGTGATTAAATCTATAAGAATCTTTTTTTATCAATTTTTCGTTAATAATATTGTTCCATTTATCATGATATTTTTATTTTGTAGCGATATCAGATTTGGAAAAAGTTTTAAAACATCTGTGTGTTCGGAATAGTAAATCCTTTACTTCTAAAAAATCGAAATTTTAAAAATGTAAACTTGTTTTCTTAACTTCTCACAGTTTTAACTTATCGATTTTTAAGTTTACGTATTTTCTCTAAATAGCACAAAAAATCAGTGTTTAATTTTGGTTAGTCCTTAATAATACATAGAATACGTAATTAAAAGACGAAATAATTATACATATACAATTTTTTTTTTTTTTGGTTGAAAGTATGATATAAAATTTTTAATTGTGAAATAATTTTTTTTTTTTTCATTTCTCGTCGTATCACTTGGATGGTTTGGCTATCTATACGACGCTGCAAGCTTTTTAAGTGCTAGATAAGGTTTAGTTAACAATTTTAAAATGATTAGTATAAATATTTTTGCGTATCGATTACTGAAAGTTAAAAATTACACCTATTTATTTATTTAAATTTTGATTTCACTAAATTTTCATTTCCGTGTTAAGTAAATAGATTCAAATAACAATTTAATTTTAAAATTGAAATAATTCAGAACTATCTTTAAAAATAGCTTTATAACATAGCATGATAGCAGTAATCCTTTATGAACAACAAATCTAACAAAATAGATCGTGAGTTGCGTTACGCATACGGTTTACCGATTCAAGTGAAATAGACAATTAACCACAAACGAGCACTTGAATTAACCACAATGAGTGTGACTGAGAGGAAATTAATTCCTCTTACCACACACTAATGTTCTGCGTTTCACACATTTTGCACCCCATTTCCCACGGACAGGTGTTAGTAGATTATAACTATAACCAAATCTTCCCTTTTGATAACCATACATATATTCAAATATAATATGAATACTTTCGTTATTAATTTATATATCTCTATTTGTGTGAATAGCAATAACTGTTCTTTTATTTTAAACTTATTAGTTATCTATAATTTTTATAAAATCAAAGCTATTATTTTTACATGAGTTAATAAGGAGAAAAAAGTTTTTAATTGTTTATTTGTTGGTTGAACCTATAACTCAGGATAATTTGAAAAAGAAAAATATTTTTGTAGTCGTTTAAGTCTTCTTCTTTTCTTTAATTAGAGAATAAAATTAGTCTAAACAACCGATAAAAATATTATGTAACCGATTCCCTCTTTGAATTTTATTAAAAAAAAATATATATATATCAAATTAATCCAGGACTGAATGTATTCAGTACCTTGATGTAACACAAACTATTTAAAATGATCAAAATATTTTAGTTTTAATTGAACTCAAATCAAATTTGGAGAAATTGTATCCATACTTTAAAAAATAAATTAAAGTTGATATGCTTTGTATGGGGCATGGGGTGACATATATCGCTTGATCTCTCTTAGCATTTCTTCGATTAACGCATTAAGTTTGAAATTAAGAATTATCTTCAAAAAACAAAAATTCATCTGACTTTCACCAACATTTTCCGAAATAATAGTCATACTATACTGAGTAATCGATTTCACAGATGATGGCTTAGAACAACTAGAAGTATATACAAGATATTTTTCTCGACGTCTAACAAATTCTGACCCTTACAAAGTTTTCTTCACTCTGAACAAATTTTGACATCGTGATTTCAGAATCCTGATTTTCGCCAAAAGTAAAATAATAAAAAAATATATATATTATAATTCTCCTTACCGACCGATGTAATATTGGTTAGCTGGCATTTCTCCCGCCACCACCCCATTCGGTCGCCCTAGAGCATAGACCAAATGTTCCGTGCCAAAAAACGGCTACTGTGCCTCTGAAACAGATTTGCGACCTCGTTTTCTTAATGCTCCTAGTGAGCTCCTAACTTGCGTGAGCGGTTAAGCTGGGTGCCGTACAGCACCCGCTTTATGTGTCCCTTCCGCTCACTTGTTACATTAAAACTAGATCGGGGAGGCGCACCCCTTGTTACAAATTAAAAACTATAGAGTTATACATTAAAAAGACGGCAATCTAAGGCGCCACGCCTCGGTCGCTGTTTGCCAGCTAGTGCCTGTCCACCATTTAAAGCGCTTGGAGCTTATTACTGGCTGATGGCAGCCATTATTTCAAGGAAGACTTCTCACAGACACGCTACAGGAATCAATAAATCCCATTTAAATTAACCGATCTTAACGATGACGGTTGAACATCGCAACCTCATCGAGGAACCCACACGGTCCGACAATGCGACTCACGCCACATTGACTCGCCGTTTATGAGCGGCCAGTTTTCCCCCTGACCTCTAAGTTCCAGGGTGGCCCGGTCTCTGCCCCCCCCCCCCAAGAGCAGGGCAGTCGAACATTCGATGTTCGTTCGACTGGACCTCCCCGCAGACACACAACTCATCAGCCGCTAGGCGAAACCTGAACAGATATTGCATCAAATTCACATGGTTGGTGAGCACTTGGGCACCCGCCGCCCTTAAAAATGAATTCGAGGCATACCATCCCCCCCAGATCCTGTATAAATCTATACAGAGATCTTCCCTTAGTCGTGGTGTGCCATTCATGCTGCCATGCCTCCATCCCGAGGCTCCAAAGCCTCTTCCATAGGCGGGAAATGGGCAACTGTTCGAAATTTAGACCCGGTGCATTGTGATAGCCGTTCCGTTCCGGTTCTAGCCCGGCCCGAAACCGCATACCTTGGTTTCCCGACCTCTTCGCAACTTCCACATCGCTGCTCGAACTTTCACCACTAAATCGATTGGGATAGCCTTTCCCAATACGGTAGTAGCCTCGTAGGAGGTTGTTTTAAAAACACCAGTGCATACAATTAAGGCTCTGCGCTGGGCACTCCTTAAATTTTGAAGCAGTGCTCTATTTCTATCCAACCTGTGCGCCCAAACTGGCGCCGCGTATGCGATCATACTCTCGAAGACACCTCGGTACAGCAAGTACATTTGGCGACCAGACAGCCCGTAGTCTTTCCGAGCAATCCTTCTAAGTTTGTGCGTCACACAGACAGCGTCTGCCACACCTTGTTTAATGTGGTTGCTAAAAAGCAACTTGTCATCAAACAAAACACCTTGGTCCTTATGAACCCTTACTCGGCTGATTACAGAGCCTTTATACTTAATCTGGGGGTTTCGACTGCATGATAATTTGTCTGCGCCCATCAGAAGCATGAACTTCGTCTTGGGCACAGAAATCTTTAAATTTTGTATGTCCATCCAGCCTTCGGCGGCCGCCTGCGCTCTGCTTTCTAGCTGCGGTCGTGAATTTCCACGAACTAAAAGGAGACAGTCATCGGCGAAAGCCTGGGCCGTGACTCCTTCTGGGAATGTCAACCCCAGAAACCCGTCGAACACCAGGTTCCACAGCAGGGGACCGAGAACGGAACCCTGCGGGCTTCCCCTGGTGACGGATTTTTCCACAACTAGGTGCGCATCCTTAAACAGAGCGGTACATTTAGACAAGTAGTCTCGTACCACGGCCTGTATGGCTTCAGGAACATCGCGGCGTTCCAAAGCATAGAGAACAGAACTCCAACACAAGGAAGGAAATGCTGCCTCTATATCAATAAAAATTGCCAAAACATATTTGCAGTCGGCGCTTTCCACCTCAGTAAGAGCAGTAAGAGCATTTAAGATGCAATCCTCGGTGCCAACCCCTTTCATGAAGCGTATTGGCCTCGATTTAGAATACAGCTCATATCGATGCTTTCTTCGAGCCGTTCCACAACCAGCCTTTCAAGCAACTCGCCGAGAACCGGCAAGAGGCTGATGGGCCGATAACTGCCGACCTCACCAGGATCCTTTCCAGGTTTCAGGAGTACCCTCACCAAACCAACCTTCCAGCAAGCCGGAAAGTAGCCCCAGCTTAGGCATCCCGTAAACAGTCTGCCGAGTGGATCTCTTATGACAGGCGATAAATGATGGAAAATATCCAGGTCCAAGTCGGTCAATCCCCGGTGCCTTCTTTAATGCCATTCGAGAAACCACTCGGTCTATATCTTCGGGTCCCACGGTCCGAACGCCAGGGAATGGTGTTTCACCCGCCCTGACGCCGATTTCCGCTTCACCCTCCGGAGCATCTGGAAACAGAGTATCCAGGAACGCCCGGTTGGTCGCCACAGATGTTAAAGTGCGGTCAGGACCACCTAACCCGCACCGAACACTGGACAACACGTGCAATGGCTTCGGTCGGTAGCAGGTCTTCGCGAGCTGCCAAGGATCGCGCTGCAACTCGCGCATGGAGTCTTTCCAAAACTTGAGTTTGGAGTTTCTAAACAGAAATGTAAGGAACAACAGAAATTACACCGATGTAATTAATTACATCGGTTACCGACCGATGTAATTAATTATTATATTCTAGCGCTTTCGGAAGTTATTTTTCCATCTTCAGGAACATCTGATAAACTTTTATATAATTATTCACTTCGCATATTAATTTTACGTAAATTAAAATAAAATTTCCATAAAAAATACTAAATAAAAAATAAATGTATAACAATCGATCGTCAAGTTCAACAATCGATCGATAGTAAGTTATATGTATGGAAATTTTATCGATTTTTATTTTAATCTACATCAAATTAATATGTGAAGTGAATACTTATGTTCAAGTTTATCAGATGTTCCTGAAGATGGAAAAATAACTTCCGAAAGCGCTAGAACATAATAATTAATTATATTAGTCGATAAGCGGGATTACAATTTATTTATTTTTATATTACATATACAAACGGGCCGTGCTAAATAAAGTTGTTCTAAAATAATAAACTCATTCTGCTGCTAAATTCTTAGTTTCTATCTGAATATTCGCTATTTTTGAATTCGTCTTCACAAATTATTTACACGTTTATTAAAAAAAAGAGAATTTAAAGATATAAGATCTTTCGTATATGAGCGGGTGTGACATTTTAGGCCTCCCATTTTTGTATCTTCTTCTAATGCTTTTCACTCAAGTCAATAAAGAAAATTATCTCCATACTTTTACCAAATATATGTGGAAAATATGTTGTTATGAATTAAACATTTTATAGTTATAATTTATTTATTTATTAAAATAAGGTGGCTATCACATTATTATTTTACTCTCATTGTATTGAAGTGCAGTCTTTTGAATGCTCAATAAGCTACTTGATTATAATTGAAACCCGTTCTTGTACACCGTTAATGAACTGGTACTAGAAGGATTTTTTCCTTCTATAAAATGTAAATTAAAATTTATGTTTTATATTTAAATATCCGAATCGTACCGTAAAAATTATATTTTTATATTTTTTTAAAAATAACTACTACTTTAAAATAACGGTTTTAAAAACTTTGTATTACAGAGGTTATCTTATAATTGGAGTCTAAAACACATCCTACAATTCCAAAAATAAGAAATATATTTGTCCCAGATTTAAATTTGGGTTTTACTTATTTTTGTAGAGGTAATCTTCAATCCTACCATTATATATTTGATTTTAGGCTCAGGGGGTAAAATAGTGTACCCGTGAATTCATCACGATTATTAAAGATTTCTTACAACAACCGATTTAATTTCTTTACGTCCTGTGTTTTTTTTTGTCTTCAGTCATTTGACTGGTTTGATGCTCTCCAAGATTTCCTATCTAGTGACAGTCGTTTCATTTCGGTATACCCACTACATCCTACATCCGTAACAATTTGTTTTACATATTCCAAGCCTTGCCTGCCTGCACAATTTTTTCCTTCTACCTGTCCCTCCAATATTAAAGCGACTATTCCTGGATAGTCGCTTAATATGTGACTTATAAGTATGTCTCTTCTTTTAGCTATATCTTTCCAAGTGTTTCTTTCTTCATCGATTTGCCGCAACACCCCTTCTTTGGCACTTTATCCACCCGTTAGATTTTTAACATTCTCCTATATCACCGCATTTCAAAAGTTTTTAATCTTTTCTTCTCAGGTACTCCGATCGTCCATCTTTCACATCCATATAAAGCTAGGTTTCAAACATTTACTTTCAATAATGCTTTCCTCATATTTAAATTAATTTTTGATGTAAACAAATTATATTTATGACTGAAGGCTCGTTTCGCCTGTGCTATTTGGCATTTTATATCGCTCCTGCTTCGTCCATCTCTAGTAATTCTACTTCCCAAATAACAAAATTCTTCTACCTCCAGAATCTTTTCTCTTCCTATTTTTACATTCAGCGGTCCATCCTCGTTATTTCAACTACATTTCATTACATTCGTTTTGTTCCTGTTTATTTTCACGAGTTAGTTCTTGCGTAGAACTTCATCCATGCCGTTCATTGGTCCTTCTAAATCTTTTTTACTGTAAGCTAGAATTACTATATCATCAGCAAATCTTAGCATCTTTATCTTTTCACTTTGTTGTACTGTTACTCCGGATCTAAATTGTTCTTTAACATCATCATTAACTGCTAGTTCTATGTAAAGGTTAAAACGTAATGGGGATAGGGAACATTCTTGTTGGTCTCCTTTTCTTATTACGGCTTCTTTTCTATGTTCTTACATTATTCCTGTCGCTGTTTGGTTCCTGAAAATGTTAGCGATCATTCTTCTATCTCTGTATTTGATTCCCAATTTTTTTTAAATGCTGAACATTTTATTCCTGACTACATTATCGAATGCCTTTTCCACGTCTATAAATGCCAAGTATGTCGGTTTGTTTTTCTTTAATCTTCCTTCTACTTTTAATCTTAGCCCTAAAATTGCTTCTCTTGTGCCTATACTTTTCGTGAAACCAAACTGGTCTTCTGCTAACACATCTCCCTATCGCCTCTTAATTCTTCTGTACAGAATTCTGGTTAAGATTTTTGATCCGTGACTAGGTAAGCAAATTATTCTGTATTCTTCATATTTATCTGCTCCTGCTGTGTTTGGTATCATGACTATAACACTCTTTTTGAAGTCTGACGGAACTTCCCCTTTTTCGTAAATATTACACACCGGTTTGTATAATCTATCTATCGCTTTCTCACCTGCACTGCGAAGTAATTCTACAGGTATTCCGTCTATTCCAGTTATTCTATTCTATTTCAGTCCTGCTTATATTTTCAAAAATTTCCCGAGTTTCCTTAATTATTAATTTGCCAATTTTCCCGGACGATTTCATAATAGTTTCTTTTCATTAACGAGCATACCGGTCATTTTTAGTACTTATCTAAGTTTTTGTCGATGACTTTACCATTCGTAACACTTTGGAATGAGAAATATATAATCGTACTCAAATCTCATACGAATCAGAAAATCTCGTTTGTAAAAAACCGGCAATTTGTTGCAATCCATCACAAATTTCCTGGCTTTGTCATTCATCGATTTTTATTTCAAGAACGCCGTAGAGATTTTAGATGTTAATGATTTAGTTATGCGATATTTAAACGACGATCGTAAAGAAAATTTAAATGTTCATTAAAATAGTTTTAATGAACATTTAAATTTTCGTGAAACTCACGTGAAATCACGTGAGCGATTTGAAATCTGTGGAAGCAACTATAATTGGAAAAAATAAAATTTTTAGTAATATATTTGGGTTTCATTTTAATATCCTTGCTCGATAGCTACATTTCTCATATAACATTTTTAATAACAACCGCAAGTTGAAAAACAAGTAAAGTCAGAAATTAAAAAAATCAAAAATATATAACAGCTTTTAATATTATTTTTCACTTCATATTTCGTACACTAATACAAAACACTGTTGGAAATTTTCAATGTTGAAAACTAAAGTTAAAAAATTGGTATTTTCAGTGTGGATCTTAGAAATTAAAAGTTATTTTTTGAATTAATTCTTTACTTCAATTATTTGTTCCGATTTTGTGCATCGTTATTCAAATAATTAAAAAAAATTATATTTTACTAAAAGAAATTTTGCGTACCGAGATGTCCTCTTATTCGAGTAGGGCATAGATACCCAAATATTTTTGCCAAATTTCTACTATTTCAATCGACGAGTTTTCTAGTTATAATGCTAAAACTGTTTAGAACTAATATTGAATATTCCTCTATATTTAAATCTGTTCGACGTAAAGTTTTAGGTAATTTTAATTAACATAAATTCAGTCGCCGTAATAAAGCTCAATTTTATACGACCGCAATAAAAAAAGTTAAATATTAGAAATAGACGATAACTACCTTTTTAATTTTGTAGAAAATTTAACGCTATCGATTCCTCACATATAGAAATTTGACGAACCGTTTTCGAAGATAATTATGTCGAACGTGTACGGGAACATTAGGTCAACACACAGTACAAATACGTACATACAAATATACATTTATAGGAAATTTCTATAATTTCTTTTCGCGTTTACCGGGATATGCGGCTCTTGAACATCGATACTTGCAAAACCCTGATATCAAAACTTTTGGCCGATCATTAGCCCTTTACGGTTAGCATGCTTCAGCTGCAACATAGCTAGAATCGGGAAAGTTAAATATAGATCGATTATTGGAGTTTGAAATGAAAATTAATTTTAGAAGATCGAGGTTTACGACAGAGAGTTTTAAACGGGTTTAGTTTATTGGATTTTTAAGCCGTCCAGATTTATTTAATTTATTAATTTTTATTTAATTTTATAAACATCTGAAAGGAATTTTAAAGGTAAAGCCTAAAGATGAATTTCAGAAAGATTTAATCTCTTATTTGTCTGGGTAAATGCTATACTCGATTCTCTTCTTCTTCTGACCGCTATAGAAAATCTAAAAAATTTAAAACGATGAATAATCATTCTCTTTCCCTTCTTTTTAGTTTAGTTCAAGATTTAATTTTATTATATTTTATAGAAAATATAAGTACGAACGTACATCTTTCGAAAATTTTTCTAACTTTTAATAGAGTCTTGAAACGTTGGCGTTTGCAAAAACCAGGAAATCAAACATTTTTGCCGATTTCGCTGTGCATACTACCTTTATAACTATGCGGCTCTAGCTGGGAAAATTAAAACGTAATAATAATTTGCCTCGTAATACAACTGTGTAATTCCTGTTTAAACGTGCTGATTATGGACGGCAGATGAGAGAGAAAAGTGTAGAAGATGTAATTAATGATAATTTCAAACGTGCAAGTACTTAAATAAATCGACGAGTTAATATTTTATTTTTCCTTAAAATAGTACAATTACTAATGTTACAACAAATATACATTTTAAAGTATACAAACCGGTCGCTTTACACACAGGATTACATAATTAATTACAATAAATTTCGATTAGGGATCACTAGCGGTAAAGAACTAATGATGATGCGATAACGCTAATGATGATGCTATGAAGCGGATATAATTAAATTTATTCTATTGTTACCTCTCGTTATAAAAGAATTATAAATTAAACATAATGTCGATCGAAAATTTTGGGTTCAATTTCACACGACATTACAATCACCCAGAATCATTAATTTGAAATAGATATACGTAAAATAAGTAATTACAACATTATCAAAACTAATTTAAATGCTGACAAAACAGTCGTTGGACTTTCCAGCTACGCTGCTTTTTCTAATTCACGACTTACACACACGATTTAAAATATTTATCTTTTTTTTTTTGTTTTAATATAATATATTTTTCTCTATTTAATTCGACGACTTTTCTAATAAATAAAAACCAAAAATTTTTAAATATATTTTAATATATTGACAAGTTGAATAAAAATTTTTTCATTCGACTTTTTTCATACCGTATTTCATAGCGGCCACTTTAAATACTTTTTTATACTTTAAATATTACTCGTTTATTTAATTCTACCGTCGCTCACCTGTGACTTTACAATACAGAAGACTACTACTGCATCTGTAGCTCAGTGCTACTAGCGTCTCTTGTGGTGATAGAAGGTACTAATGACACACTAACCCGTTTAGCCGCTACATTATTTAGAGCACTTTTTTTTTGGTGTGGAGTGGGATTTTACACATTTTCTTTTTAATATTATTTTTTAATCGTTAACAAATGCGCCTAAGAAAAAAACTTAATTAGACAAATCTCGAGTTACTGAGGATGACTATGCTCTATAGTCTCACCCCCTTGTCCTTTTAAAACAAAAATTTAATGGCATCAGTACCCCGTATATATATAGAAGTAATCTGACCAAGTTTGGTCGAGTAGTTCTGCAAATATAAGGTGATTTAAAGGCCAAAACCCCGAACACACTCTTGTAGATATGAAGATCCGGAAAATTTCCATCCGGTTTTTTGGGTTCCTTAGATATCAGAAGGTAAAGAACCGGTGAAAAGCGCATATGCTCAAATTGGACAGATTACCAAACTTTCCCTTCTGTAACTGTAGATAGCTTTGCTATAGCAAAAGGCGGAAAGGTAAAAATGTATTTTGAAATAAAAGCTGTCTATTATCCATTCCACTATTTTCGTAAGTGTTGAACTACTTAATCTAGAAAATATAAATTTAATATGTTAATTTTACCCGTTTGCGACATATATAATGAACCTACATATAGCCGTAGTCATGAAAACCCTTGGAACATCAAAACACACTTCACGTCGTAAATGATAGGATACGATTTTTATATAAAATTCTTTTCAGTTTATATTAATAATATACCTAATTAAATACTTTCCTTTTATTTAATGAATCGATGTCTACTTTGCACGTATTATTAGAATATAAAAATTTCAATTTATATGAAACCTCTTTTGTGTATATTATTTTAATAACTGCGAGAAAATTTTGTTTTTACCAACTTTTCGAAGAAAAGTAAGGTATTACTTTCTGTCGCATAATAAGAATTGGGGATAAAAATTGTTTATTTTAAGTTTTGAGGTATGAGAAGTAGGAAATTACCATTAATTTAAAATGGGTTTTCCGTTTTTAATTATATATATATATATATATATATATATATATATATATATATATATATATATATATATATATATATATATATATATATGTACCTAAGTATAAAATTTTCCAGCTCGACAATATTCAAAACTACTATATCAGTTTCATTTAAATTTAGATATGCTGAAGTAGTGTATTTAAAATTTTACATTTTAGAAAATTCTATGCTCAATTTAATGTCGAAAAAATTTGAGCAGACAAATTAGAAGCGTGGTTCATTACGATGATGCGAGTTCGAAAGTTGACGTTTCTTTATTTGCGATATTTATCGTCAGTAATATTATTCAGCGTATTCAGTTAGCGTTACCTACTTTGAGTGTAATGTTGACCGGGTGTATATTGGGCGGGGTAAAAGAAACAAAACAAAAATATATATATATATATATATATATATATATATCTAAGTATAAAATTTTCCAGCTCGACAATATTCAAAACTACTATATCAGTTTCATTTAAATTTAGATATGCTGAAGTAGTGTATTTAAAATTTTACATTTTAGAAAATTCTATGCTCAATTTAATGTCGAAAAAATTTGAGCAGACAAATTAGAAGCGTGGTTCATTACGATGATGCGAGTTCGAAAGTTGACGTTTCTTTATTTGCGATATTTATCGTCAGTAATATTATTCAGCGTATTCAGTTAGCGTTACCTACTTTGAGTGTAATGTTGACCGGGTGTATATTGGGCGGGGTAAAAGAAACAAAACAAAAAAATGACCAAAAGTCGGTCTTCTTGCGAAGAACTGCACAAGATTTTCTTTAGGTAATTTTTTTTTTTATTCTCATATAAGAAAAGCGATATTTTATTATAGAAAATTTATGTTTTATATAAAAATACGAAAACGATCCCGTACAAATTATTATATTATTTTTAAAATAACCACGTTTAAAACCCTTTGTATTACAAATACGTTTACTTATTTTACGTTTGTTATTTTGAAGTAACTTATTTTCTTTTTTATTATTATTACATTTTTTTCGTAATCCTAATAGAAATTTTCATTACACGCGAAATAAAAAAGGAATATAGATACTAAACATTTGTTTTATTCACGCTGTGCTTGTAACTTACGTCTGTAAAGTCGGTACCGCTGGGGTGTACCGACTATTATAACTGTTGGTATAATACAGTAATGCGCTTCACATGTTGCGGTGCGGCTGTGTATACCTTTATATGTTTTGATGGGCGTTGTTTCACAGAGAAAACAGGAAATAAAAACGCAAACCAAATATTACCATGTACTGTAACACGATTTACGTTCTGGGATCGGCATGTTTACTACACTTGTTAATATGTACAACGTATCTCTTTTCTGGTAGTTTATAGAAATATACGTATACGTACGATAATATCGTCACTCGTGTTTTACGAAGGAATAAAGATGGTTATTAGGTTTTTCTCGTTATGTAACGAGAAAATTTTTAAAAAATAAATAACCGTTATGAATATTTTTATGGGATTTATTAAAACGTTTTATGTTTTGCTCATACTCTTTTATATTAAAAAAAAGGTATACAAAATTAAAATATTTTTTTTTTTGTAGACGATAAAAGAGTAATTATAATTATTACTGGTAAATGTTGCAGATAATACTACTGTATTTGTCTCATAATACTTAATATTACTTTATCTGATTATCAAATGTAAAATAAATATCAGGTAAAACAGATGGGAAAATTATGCTTAAAACATAAAACGGTTCTCAAGAATTCTCAAAATTTTCTCAAAGACAGGGATGGAAGACGTTATAAAAGAAACATATAAAACGTAAAAAGGTTATAATTATTTAAATCATATAACATAAAAAATTAAGGTCATATCTTAAAATGAAAAGAGACAGTCGATTAAAACAAACATAACATAAATGTACATTTTATTTCCGACTAAAAGTTGAATATACTTTTTCATTTAATACATTTCTCCAAACCATGAACCGGTCTACTCATTCCGTCTGGCGGTCTTTCCTTGATCCAACAACTTATTGTGACATCGGTTCCTTTTTTAACCTCTTAATTATTTTAATATTCCTCTTTAATTACTGAAGAAGTGAAAATCGTAGGGGACCAAATACGGTGTGTATGGATGATGCGGAATCGATTCCAGTTTCAATTTCAGAAGAGCCTTAGTGAATGAACTAAATCTGTGTGGCCGAATATTATTGTGTTGTAAAAGTGTCGGATGCGTGGAGTTTTGAAAATGACATACACACCTCCTAAACATAGAGACATAATACAAAGAGGTCTCTACGTATTTCACAGAATTTACAATCGATCCGGCTTCTAGGTAGTCAGTCATGTAGACGTATTTGGAATCGCAGTACAGTGTCAAGAAAATTTTTTTGGTAGTGAATTTAGTACTGAATTATTTTTTTATGCGGTGAACGGTATTCCTTGTCTACGCGCAGCCTCCGCTGTTATTATTTTTATAAAAAGCTTTAATGGCAAAACCACGTTACGTATCGCTACGAGTTTCCGTGATAAATAAACGGCAAAATGGCACGAACTGGCTTCTGAAAGTTACTCGGTTCTGACACTCGCCCAGGGCTACTTACGCTAATTTCAAATTTCCCATTTCCCTGAATCACTTTGTAGAAATTAGTACAAAAGTTGTATCTTTTTAAACGTGATGTTGTATAACTAAAATATATTTTATTTCTGAAATTTATATGTTACGCAACGTGTAGTACATGCACTTACTACGAACCAGAAAGCGAGTGAACATTAAATTATTATTATTTCTCCAGTTTATCTGTCAAAAAGAGTATGTACATACATACATATTTAATACTAATAATGTAATTTGTCAAACTTTTGCTCGTTTGTGTAATAAATCGATAAACTAAATGCGACAACTACACCGGACGACATGTGGTCAACAACTGCAAATTGACTTATAATCAGCAGTAAGTGAATGTTTGCGTGTACCGTATGTAATAGTTGTTAAATACACTGTTTATGTTATTATTTTTCACAGCTTGAATGTAACATATCCGTAGATTTTATGTATAAATTTCAATATTTTTCATTTATTTATTTTTACTGTATTTTAAAATTCATTATTTCATTCATCGTTTAATATTAAAATGATATATATATATATATATATATATATATTTTACATCTTTTGAACTACAAGAATAAAATAAGCATTTTCTTTTTTTTTAATATTGAAAAATTATTAAAAAATTGGATTTTTATGATAACCCTTTTTCATTATAGTTACCAAATATTACCTTTTTATTTTTATCTATTTAATTATTCTGTGAATTGAAATGAGTATTATCAATGAATCAAAAAATGTCAATGTTTTAATCATTTTTTCATACTAACACTGAAGTTCACTAATTCCCAGCAATATTAGTAAATTTATGGGTCATTTGTATCGCCGGTTTGGATTTAAAAAATGTAAGCATACATTTTTGAGAAAATATCGAAGAAAAAAACTTCTTCAATATTTCCGTAGTACCAATATTAATACGTTACGGGGAAATGAGTACAATAATGTACAAAATGAGGGTGTATGTAAGAGTAATGGAGAATATTATGTTAGAAATTACACGGAACTATAGGATTATACTAAATATTTGATTGTAAATCAGACTGAAATTGAAGTTATTGGAAAATCTAACGAAAAAGTGAATGTAATTGAGGAGGCTGTGTAGGAACAACAATTTACGGCAGATGATCCCTAAAAATACGAAATTGTTACTCCAGTATAATTTAGAAACGGAGATAAATCAGCAAATAATAGGGAAGTAGATTTCAAAAATGTGCCGAGGAACCGTGCTTCAGAATGGCAAGAGAATGATGAGTGTGGGAAAGAATGAAATGCTATAAAATTATTTCAAACTTTATAATTTTTAAATTTAAAGAGTTTATAATTTAATTTAATTAATAATAACTAATTTATAATTTAGTTAAGAGTTTAACTTTAATTTCAGAGTTTATAATTTTAAATTAACAAAGTACTAGTTGTTCTCGAGTCTGTACACGAACAATGTTTTTGATTGATTTACATTTACAGATTTCTTTCTTACTAATATTATTCTTTGGTACATTAAAACCGTGTGTACACAAACCGATATGCTGTAATAAAAATTAACTATAGTTTATTTTCTGTCATGTTTCTAAAATGGGGACCCTGCATGTTCTCTCTCTCTCTCTCTCTCTCTCTCTCTCTCTCTCTCTCGCTCTCTCTGAGTATGAAACAGACGTTTTAAAGTAGAAGAGAGACACTGCAAAACGAAATAATCAGATTTCTAATTTTGATTATCATAGAAATTGAAATTTAACATAAATTTTTTTACCATAAGAAATGTAAACATTAGTTTGCTATAATGTCGACAATTTACCTACCGGTGGTACATTTTAATTTCCTATTAATCACTGGAAAAAATAAATTAATATTCTAATGACGTCTAAAATCCTCATATTTCTAATAAAATTCGTAAATGAAAACGATTTCTTATACTGGGAAAACGAAAATCAGAAATAATTTTCCAAAATTTATGCAGCAGGTTTCCTAATAAAACAATTAGTTACGATATTATGTTTGAATTTTTACCGACCGATCAACAAGTAAGGTATGTACATTTTAATTCAATCGGTATCCCGCTTTAGAAACGTGTCGAGAATGTATTATTTTTAAAATTGTTTAATTCATATTTAGCTTATTATAAATATATTACCGTGTTACACAAGTAAATATACAACCTTCAAGATTTGAATCGATTTCCAAAAATCAATAAAGATGTTAATAATTTTCCTGTCATTGAAGGAAACATATATTTTGTCATTTTTTATCGTTAAGTGAATAAAATTTATAAAAATCGTACAGTACAGTTTCTGTTTCACCAAAATTGCTAAAGTTTGCAGAAATGAACTAAGTATTGTCTTTTTATTTAGTACGGGAAAATAAGTTAAAATATTCAGCCTCCCATAATAATAAAAATATATATTTACGTATACTCACTCCATCACTGAAGGACGTAAGTACTCGATAAATATATAAAGTAGAAAGAAGTAGGAGTTAAGGATTTATGTAATACAAACAATTTGTTAGAATGTTTTAGCCATTAAAACAAAAAAACACAGTTCTAGGATGACACAGGCAGAACTGGCTCCACAAAATCATGTTAGTATATGATATACAACACAAGAGCCATATTATAGAAATTAATAGAAACTCTAGGTATAACAAATATATTGTTGAATAACCGTATTCAGCAGTTCAGTTTTCCTCATTATTCCGTTTCCGGCATTATTTTGTAAAAAGAAATTGTAAACATTGGATATAAACTGCTGTACCTTTTCCACCTAACTTTGTCATTTTAAAAGAAATTGATGTGTATTGATATGACAAAGCCTTAAATGAAAACAACACCAAATAGTAAAAATTAATCACTTGAATCGTTTTATATATAAATGACTGCTATCATTACAATATTAGCTAATTTTACTTAAAATTCATTCACTTCATAAGTAAAATATACACCGCAGTAAATGTTTTTATAATAACTACTTCTAGAACATACACGTGATATATGTCACATATGCATATGTCATATATCATAGAAGCGCAATGATAGTAGATTAAATATAATCGAATGAAATTATTGGAATTGTTGTGTTTATAACAATTCATAAATTGCCCGTTAGTCATGTACGATTCATGAATGTTCTACTATTATTAGTTGCTATACAACAGGAAGTAGGCCTACTCACAACATATATAATTTCGAATAAAATTCAACAATCGCATACGCTACAGCACGTTTATGAAATTAGTTTTTTTATATTACCATAACACAGAAGATGACCCTGTTATAAGTTTGCTTATAACAGAGAACAGTGCATGCAAAATGCTAGTACATAGGCTTCAGTCCCTGCGCCAAAATATAATTTATCTTATTGCTTTAGTCTAATTAACGTATATCTTTTTTTACTTTATTTTTTTCAAAATTAAGAGAAGTACCATCAAATGAAATTTTTTGAAACGGTTATCAAAATTAATTAATGTTAATATGTAATTTTTGCATATCCGTTTAAGTTATATACATTTAATTCCTTATAAATGAAAAACTAAAAAAAATGTATTACAACCCTTTATTCTGAGATGTTGTTATACCATTTCGTCTGGACGTTTCCAACGAAATTATAAGTTCTCGTTTATTCTACGAGCAGCTCAGAGTACTAATAGAAAAAAGGTGGTAAAGTGATATTAGATTGAATATCAAAAACGATTAACCTGAAGAGAACAAGACTGTTGTTATGGTAACCATCCCCTTCTAGTTCAGCTCTACACTGTAACCCGTGTTAACTGGAGTGCTTCAAAGCAGCGCTCGAAATGAATTTGGTTAAGCTACTCGTACTGTATCTCCCTCTGAAATTGATTAGCATCTCTTTTATATACTTTTTTCATACTTTTTACTTAACACCTTCCCTTTTAACATGAAAGGAATTTTAATTGACAATAGCAATTTTATTTTTTGTAATATTTTATAACGAAAATTCATTGGATTATGATGATAATTCTTAAAAGTGTCAGTAATATTTACTTATTCAAATTTATTTGGTAGAAATAGAATATAACTTTGATAAAACTTGGATGCCGTTAAAATAATCTTCAAAATTAATGAAAATGAAATACGGGCCGTAATAATTTCTTAATAATAATGATTATATTTTTTAAAACGTTTATCGATAAATTATTATAATTTACAACCTGCTTATAATTCATTTTAAAATTAAATGCGCTTAATTTTTTTTTGTATTATTTGATTTTAAAAACTACTAGCTCATTTTATACAAAATGTTTATTTGTGGTACTATTCCATTAAATTTCATTAATAAGTGTCAGAAGACTTGTTTAGATCCCACAAAAAAAAAAAAAGGTGTTGCGACACTAAGAATAAATGGTATTTATTCAGCTATTTATTCAGACAATTACAGCTATACATTATGTATAACTAGCTATACGCTAGTTGAGATCTTGTTCGTCGCTATGCAGACCAACGACACGCGGGCATGATTTAATGTCGCCTTTCACACAATTCTATCGTATTACTTTATACTTCGTTAATATTATAAGTTATAATATTTGTAAATACTATTGCAAATGTAAATACAATTATTATTATTATTAATATTGTCGGTGTTGTCATTTTCATGTATATTTTTATTTTTACAACTATTCACAATATTTCTATCAAAGGCTCAAATGTATAAAAAGAAAATTATAAAAGATTACAAAAAGCCGTTAAAATCGTATAAGTAAACATTATACAGTTTATTATGATACTGAAATTTAAAAACGTATTAACTGCTTACTCATCATTTATTTTTAATATTTTGTTCCGATTGTGAAAACTCTTTCATAGAAATTCAAATAAAGTTAAAACTCTCAGTTTAAATCGTACAAAAATTCGTAAAAGTTGTTTGCAATGATTACTTACATACAGTACTTGGTTTGGAAGTCGTTCCGCCAAGGCTTCATCCTGTTTATTTTTGTAAGTATTCTGTGTAAGTATGAAAATCATTTTCGTCAGAGTTTTGAAAAACAGAATCTACGTCAGAGTCTATTTATTGAAGATTAATGATGAATCTTTCTATTAACTCATCTCGCATGATTTCATTGCAGGAATCCTTTTCGATATTTTTTTCTGTATGCAAACGCATTTTTCCCAGTCCTCTGCCGTAACGTTTTTTAATCGGTCATTAATTAATTTCCCAATATCAGTCGGCAAATTTCTCGATCTAAATCAGCAAATTTCCTTGTCGCTTCCAGCTATATAAGTTCTATCGCATTATATCGAGAGTGATATGGCTGGAAACGAATAACAGAATGTCCTTTCTCGGTGGTTATAACATGAATATCATACGGTTTACGTTTATTCTTATACGGGAGTAATAATTTCAACAGCTGTTGTTTAGTTTCACTTTCATTGTAAGGAACCGATTTTGCTTGAAGCCATGACTGGATTTCAGCTTTCCTCCAGCGGTGGAGGAAGTTACCACCTGTCGGTGGGAACTTAATTCATTGCAACAGACTGATACTTGGGTTATCCGTAATTAGTACGCTTCCTTTTTGTAATTCAAAAAGTAATTTTCAAAACTATCTTTGTTCATTTTGTGAATGATAATCCGAAACGGCCTTCGATTTTTCTGCGGAAAACTCATTTACTTACTTTAACGAACCCTGTTTTAGCTGAACTTCCACGACAAACTATTAAACGATTGGTATTTTAATCCCTCTGTTTTTTCAAATCTTGCTATATGTATTTATGAGAATGATTTTCATCAACCCAAGAAGTCTCATTTATCTAAAATACGGGTCGATTATCACCTGAAGCTTTTAATTTGTCGACCGGAAAAAGAAACTGTTTCATCTCGTTCATAATGCTCTAAGTTAGTCGCAGAAAAATTAAAAAAAAAAAATCTTTATAACCGGATAAAAATCGCAAATTAATATATTATTCTAAACCGTTTTAGATAAATCACGGCACCGTTAAATAAACTCGCTAAGAAACTGACACGAACTGAACGTATGGAAATCCAAAATCCAATTAACTTATTAGATATCACAACCGAGGACTTAAAGAACCCGTAAGACTGAAGACTGGTATTGCAGTAATTTATACTAATATACAATTACATCGTAGTATGAGAAAACAAAGTAAGAACGTAAACATGTAGCAGTAATAATATGAGTTCTGGAACTTTGAGTCATCTTACTATAACATTATTTGAGATTGCGTAACAATCTCTTATCCACGAAGAGGGGACTACATTCGCTATCCATTATCCATTAATTCTATTAGTCCTACATCAGTACTAAAATAATGATTATTAAGTCAGAAAATAACAGTTAAAAACAACCGTGTTTCTTAACAATTTCATTTTTTTATTAGTTATCATTAAATTAATCGTTCATGAAACTAAAGTAAGGTCCTTTTTTATTTCATTTATGACTTGAAATATACACATAATTTTTGTAAAATATTTATTTACGTATAATATAATTAAATAATATAAATACTAATTAACGCATGTATTAATACAAGGGATTCATGAATAGAACACAAACAGGAGGTATTACATAGTCGAGACTGTACCGCTTGCTGAGACGGCTTCTTCAGTCCATTATATATTGCTACCTTTTTAAATCGATTTTTATGATCCTGTAAATAGACCTCACCGTAAAAAGCAAATGTGTTGCTACAAAACTAATGTCTGATATTAGCGAAAATTTATTTTTTCTACACCTAAAATTAACTGAAATGTTATGGTTTTACTTGAAACGACCTGTCGCTTAAATAATTCTAGTTTCGGGTTAAATCTTAATTATAATTATTAAAACAACAATCTTTTAATCTAACTCTGAAAGTAGAAAATTTTTACGTCGGATCAGTTTTTATTTTACGTTAATTCAAATTAACGTTCTCAAAAAAAAGTAAAAAATCACGAGTTTTCAGATTTTCACGCCATTAATTTTCAAAGGAAAGACAGTAACTAAAATCGGTCACATTCAGTTAGAGTAAAAATAATTACAGTTTTCGACGATACATTCCTTTTTAATCTGTGATTTTTTTTTTTAACTAAGATACAATAGTTTAAATACAAGCGCCATCTTTCTTGGCGACCACTATAGTATTTCATTAACAGTATAAATAAATTAATGGAAATACAGGGGCGGTCGATAAAAAATGTTACAGGTTTATTTTAAAATATTAATTTTATTAATGTTTATTAACTAAATATTATGTAAATTTATACAATAACAATCAGCTTATACACTATTATATACAATTTTCAACGCTGTATTGTTCGATAACGTAAGATTTATTGTACTTTAATGTTAAGACCTTGTAACAAAAGAGTTGAGAACTATCGCATAATATATACAAGCATTATATCAGAAAACAACACCTACATTAATACGTTGCAATACATAAACAGTACACGAGTTAAATTAATCGTAAACAACAACTAACAAAGTCGCTAATTAAAATAAGTAGTCACACCTCTCAATTTATCATTAATTTGTCGTGAAATTTATGCTCGCGCGTTACAAGCAAATTTAATAGTCATTTTGCAGTTAAAAAAATCATAAGGAATACCAAGTAGAAAAATTAATACGCACAGCTTATTTTTATGTAAAATTTTATCGCTGCTATAAACCGGTTACTCGTTTAAAATAAACGATGTAATTTATTCGCACGATCTGTATCTTTAATCCGATATATATATTACGAGTTAATAAATAAATATATCTTTCATTCTGATTTGAATATAGTAATGCGTTAAATAAATCACTTCCATTTAAAAGTTAAATTATAAATAAATAACCAAATTTTAAGAAAAAAATAGATAAATTCAAATTCATATGCTTTATTCCAAAAATTTAAACTCGTGAAATAACGTCAAGGTTCTAAATATAAAAAAGTACTACAATATAATTCAAAATTATTTTGAGCAGATATTTATGTATACGTTGAATACATATATATACGGGACGTATATCTATTATCGTTTAAAAATTAATCTACAAAGTAATATTGTTTCCGTTAAAGAAAATATTTAAATAAATTGGTAGGAAGATTTTTTAAACGGTTCATTAATTTATTTTTACTGTTTAAAAACACAAAACAAAACAGAATTACATAAAATTGTCAATAACAAAAAAAAAAAACAATGTTCACAAGACAGAGAATAGCACATCAAAAAGAAGCAAACACAGCTGACTCACGCCAGACGGCGACAACATTCGTACACAGCTCTCAGAACAATAATAATAAACAGCAAAACTTTGGTTTCCCGAACAACGTCGCGTCCGCGACCTTGACCAAAATTGAACAGTATGAATAAATTGTAAAAGCAGAAGTACTGTTAGGTTTTTAATTCTGTTTCAAGTAATAATATGAACGGTTTTTTTTTTACTCTTAACCGTTGAGGAAATCGAAATAACAGAAACCGAACTTTATTGATAAAATTTGCTGAACATATGGTATTTATAAATAATACGGGTATATATTCCTAACGAAAAAGTTATACAATTTTTTTTTTATTCACAATTGTTTTCCGAAATGTCTTTTTGTATTGTTTCACTGGTACCATGGATTAGGTAATTTTTTTTTCGTTAATTTTTGCATTACTCCTTATTCGTATTGAACAATATTTGAATTATATTTTCTTTCTTTAATCAAACTAAAATTTGTACCAGTAGTACGGAAATGGTGGTACTGTCGCCTTTTTCCAAGATGGCGGCTGTCCGCCATCTTGGATTCCAAGATGGCGACCGTCCGCCATCTTGAAACGTCACTACTGACGTCATTAATTCAAGATGGCGGTGGTCGGCCATTTTGGATTGGCGCAAGTACCACGTCAGTGTTGCCAACATGATTTATTTTGTGTCGACAGCGAGTCAGTGTTACCAACTTGATTTATTTTTTGTTGACATGTTTATATATTGAAGAAATATTTCAAAGGTTGGTATCACTGTTGTGTGGCGGTCGATTTGAATTAAATAAATAATATTTAAAGTGAAAAAAAATTCTGTCGGCTAGAGGATTCGAACCCGGTCATGACGGGACGCGACCGACTGACGCCTTAAACCAATCGGCTGCGGTGACTCCCTGATGTAATGAGTGAAAAATGTTCTACGTAAGCTGTGAATTTTAACGTAACATCAGTCTGTACACACACACACACACACACACACACAAACACACATGCACACACACACGCGCACACACGTACATATATATACACACAAGTGAATATAGACGTACCTCGAAGATGATCCTGGTCGTCCAGGCGATGGCGTCGGGAGGCGTTACCTCGAAGGAGAGAGGTTCTCGTCGTAGATCGTGCACCGGGAGGCGGTGGCGGCGATGTCTGCTGCAACACACAAACACACACACACACACACACGCGCACACACATACATATACACACAAGTGAATATAGACGTACCTCGAGGATGATCCTGGTCGTCCAGGCGATGGCGTCGGGAGGCGTTACCGCGACGGAGAGAGGTTCTCGTCGTGGATCGTGCACCGGGAGGCGGTGGCGGCGGTGGCGGCGGTGTCTGCTGCGCGTGTGTTTGCGTGCGTGCGTCAGCGGAGTGACGCAGACGTGTTTACCGTGCGAGATGCGGCGCTCGACTGAAGAATTGTGGGACCGACGTGGTCTGAAGTTGTCCGATTGACCAATCGCAGCGTTGGAATTCGAATCGGCGCATGCGCACTAGCCGGTAGTGCGTACGTGCCCACACATCTGCTTATCAACATCCGCAATCGGTATTCCAAGAATCGACAATTAATATTTATTTTAATTGCTTAACAACATCTGGTTGAGCCAATTATTTTTTCTTATCAAAGCCATAAATTATTATTATCAATATTTATTTTAATTGCTTAACAACATCTGGTTGAGTCAATTATTTTTCTTATCAAAGCCATAAATTATTTTTATTTTAATTTCTTATCTACTAATCACATCCGGTCGAGCCAATTATTTCTTATCAACGCTATAAATAATTTTTTATTGTTATCGTCATTATAATTAATTCCGCGAATTGAGCCAATTATTTTTTTTATCAGCCATAAATTATTCTTATCGTCACGAAAAATAATTCCAAGAATCGTATTTGCTATGGTACAGTAATATTAATACACACACATAGCCACCGTTTCTATACCATCGTTGCAGTCTCCGATACACGAATGCCTATCCTGCCCCTTCCCTCTTCATTTTCTCTCTTCTCTCTTTCGGACCGTTTTTGTATATGAATCGGCGCATGCGCACTAGCCGTTAGTGCGCACGTGCGAACTGGAACGTCGTCTCTAATAAGAGCGGATGCGATAAGGAAAATGTTTTTTTTTTTTTAATAATTAAAACCACAAGCCAATTATTTTTTTTTTGTTCTTATCGACACGATAAATAATTCCACGAATCGTCTTTATTTTAATTTCTTATCTATAACTTGCGTTGGTTAAATCCGGTTGTGTTTGTATATAAGTGAAAAAATTTGTGTAATTTCATCATTCGCAATCTGTTATTGAAAGTGAATACATCGATCGCAGAGAGATCATTTGATTTCATCATTCGCAATCTGTTATTGAAAGTGAATTTTAATTTCTTACCTATAACTTGCGTCGGTTAAATCCGGTTGTGTTTGTAAATAAGTGAAAAAATTTGTGTGATTTCATCATTCGCAATCTGTTATTGAAAGTGAATACATCGATCGCAGAGAGATCATTTGATTTCATCATTCGCAATCTGTTATTGAAAGTGAATACATCGATCGGAGAGAGATCATTACATTTTCATCTTAATTAGCAAGGTAAGTTTTACTTTAATTAATTAAAAAAAGAAATACTAATGGAACAGTATGGTATTATCAAATAACTTTCAATCAAATCAAATCAAATAAATTATTTAATTAAATTTTTAAAAAAATACTTTATAAATTAAAAAAAATAAATACTTTTAAAATAAATACAATTAAAAAAATACTTTTTACAATTAAAATAAATACAATAAAAAATACTTTTAAACAAAAAAAAAATAAATAATATATATAATGAAAAAATGTCTTCTTCTTCTTCTGTTGTTATTCACTGAAACACACAAAAAAAAACAATGTTACGATATATGTTATTTTAATTTGTTTCAGATATTACAAAAAAAATGGTATCACCGGTAGTTATCCATGCAATAAATAACAACGTCATCCGTCTTCGATGGGACCTGTCTGACTCTGAGGAGTTGTATCTCCTTTCAACCCTTCTACGGTATCAGAAGAACATCCTGAACTGTTTGAAGGAAGAAGGCAGACGCTTTGATGGCAACATAAAATGGTAATTAAAAAAAAACGTTAATATTTTTTTGTAAATGTACTGATTTTTTTAAAGTAGTCAATATGTACTAAAATTATTCTGTTTCTACAGGTACGTTGCAGCAAATGTTGAATTGATGAAGCGGACACAACTCGAAGACGGAGTAGAAACAACATTCACAAATTTGTACTTGCATGGAAAAACTAGAACGGTGATAAATTTGGACGATAACACCGACGTTGTTGAAGAATCATGGATAGAATCAGTGGAGAAAATTATAGAGACACTGACCAAATTCATCAACAACGGCAGCGGATGGGTAATGAATAAAATAATTTATATTGATTTAAATATTATCCGTTACCGTCCGTTATATGGCGCCTCTAGCACATTCATAAAAACACCAAAAAAACTTGTAAAAAGAAAGGCAATAGTTAATGTAAAAAATCCGCATGATGAAAAATGTTTCCTATGGTCCGTACTAGCATACCTCTACAATCAACCTGGCAAACACCAAAGAACGGTTTGGTATGCAAGGTACGAACATGAAATTAACATGAACGGGATATCATACCCAGTAAAGGTAAAAGACATTGATCGCTTCGAGGTGTTGAACCCCACAATAAGCATCAATGTCTACGGCTATGAGGAAGATAACGATCGCGTGTACCCGGTGCGTGTTACCGAAAACCGCGATCGTACCCACTGCATACATCTATTGCTGCTTGCAGGGGAGACGAGAGATAAATTTCACTACTGTCTTATAAATACCAAACCAGGTAAAAATGGGCTATCTCGTCTCCTTTCAGGTCTTACAAAACATGAAGGTAGCAGCCAATATTGCCCTTACTGTTTGCACCGTTTCAGTTCATCAGACCCACATGTCGCTACACAAAACCTAAACCAACATTTGATCGAGTGTAAGCGACACGGTGCACAAAGGATAAGAGTACCCGATCCCGCTAAAGAAAAGGAATGCGTGATGAAGTTCAGGGACTACTCGTCCACGCTACGCGTTCCGTATACGGTGTATGCAGACTTTGAATCATTTGTACATCCGATGGACACTGCCACCCCTAAACCCAACACTAGTTTTACCGATAAGGTAGCCCATCATCTTCCGTCCGGTTACGCCTATGTAATCGTCGACGAGGTAGGGGAGATTTGTGAAGGTCCTGTAGTCTACCGAACGAGAACCGATGGTGAAAATATCGTTGAAAAGATGCTGGATGAATTGCTCGATCACGCCGATAGATTGCACAAAATTATGATTACCGAAAAACCGATGGTGATGACTCCCGAAGACACTGAAACATTTCAAAGGGCTACCGAGTGTTTTCTTTGTCATTGTGAGTTGAACGACGATCGTGTACGTCATCACTCGCATACCACAGGACGGTTTCTCGGTGCATGTCATAACGAGTGCAATTTAAATTGTAAGCGCACCGAGCATATTCCAGTATTTTTTCATAACCTCCGCGGTTACGATAGTCATCATATAGTTCAAGCTCTGGGAAAATATAAGGACGATGTAAAAATAAACTGTATCGCCAACACGTCCGAGCGATTACAGTCACTGTCCGTCGGTCCGTTGAGGTTCTTGGACTCTTTACAATTTCTTTCGTCGTCACTCGAAAAACTTGTGGAAAATCTTGTAAAAGATTGTCAGGACAAAGACACCGTATTTAAACGTCTCACAAACTGTTACCAGCTACCCGAGAAAAGAGATTGTTTAATCCGTAAAGGCGTTTACCCGTACGAGTACATGACCCATATAAACAAGTTTTTCGAAACCCAACTTCCTCCGCAGACGGCATTTTACAGTACGCTAAGAAGAGAGAACATAACGGACGATGATTACGTCCACGCTCAAAACGTGTGGGAATCGTTTGACTGCAATACGTTAGGCGATTACCACGACCTTTATCTTCTTAGCGACGTATTATTGTTGGCAGACGTCTTTGAAAATTTCCGAAGTACGTCTATGCAATATTACGGTTTGGACCCCTGTCACTTTTACTCCACCCCCCATTTCACGTGGAATGCCATGTTAAAATTTACCCGACAAAAATTGGAACTGTTGACCGACATAGATATGCATCTGTTTGTCGAAAAAGGAACACGAGGTGGTGTAGCCATGATTTCAAACAGGTACGCCAAGGCGAACAATCCCAACATTCCAGATCAGTATGACCCATCCGAACCCACATCCTGGGTTCAATATTACGATTGCAACAACCTTTACGGGACAGCCATGGTTGAGTCCTTGCCACATGCTAATTTTAGGTGGTTGAGTACTGAAGAGATTGACAATCTCGATATTAACAGCGTTTGCGATCGTGGTGAAAACGGCTACATCTTAGAAGTGGATCTTGAGTATCCACAAGAATTGCACGATCGTCACAAGGATTACCCTCTCGCACCAGAACGATTAGTACCAACCGATGATATGCTGTCCCCCTATTTGAAGGACATAAAGAGATGTCCCGTAAAGAAATTATTGACTACATTGTACGACAAACAAAAATACGTTTTACATTACAGAAACCTAAAGTTGTACACTCGACTAGGACTGAAAGTGAAAAACATTCACAGAGTTCTGGAATTCTCCCAGTCGCCTTGGTTGAAACCGTACATCGACTTCAATACTGAAAAGCGTGCACAAGCACGAAACAGTTTTGAAAAGGACTTTTTTAAGTTGATGAACAACGCGGTGTACGGTAAGTCCTTAGAAAACGTACGAAACAGAATTGACTTCCAACTGGTCACTAACGAACGTAAATTGGATAAGGTGATTGCAAAACCGAGAGTTAAGGCTTGGTACATCTATAACAAGGATGTCGTTGGGGTAAGTCTGAAGAAAACGGAGATATTCCTTAATCGTCCGATCTACATCGGATTTACCGTATTGGACATTAGCAAAATGATCATGTACGAATTCCACTATGACTACATGGTGGAAAAGTACGGTCATAATATAAATCTTCTAATGACCGATACGGACAGTCTGATGTATCATATCGTGACCGATAACGTTTACAACGATATTCTTCACGATATCGATCGGTTCGATACTTCAGATTACCCTCGCGATCACGCATGTTTTAGTAATACCAATAAGAAACAACTTGGTAAATTCAAAGACGAAATGAATGGAAAAGCTATTCGTGAATTTGTCGGACTTCGTGCTAAGATGTATAGCATTCTCGAATTCGACAAGAAAGAGAAGAATGTAGCAAAGGGTATTCCTCGAGTATCCATTGCAAAGGATCTTAGACACGATCTGTACAAAAAAAGTCTTTTTAATGATTCCGTTACGTATACAAGCGCGTACGGAATCATAAGCACTTTGCACAATATATTTTCCATTAACAAGTCAAAGAAATCGCTTTCACCTTACGACGATAAACGTTACATATTAGAAAATAAAATCAACACAGTTCCATACGGACATTACAGTATAAACAAAAAGAAACGTAAACTCCCACTCAACAATAACGACAACACTCCCCAAAAGAGGCCAAGAACTGTAAACGAAGTGCTCATAGCCCACGGTCATGACTATTGTAGACCAAGAACCGTAAACGAAACCCTAATAGCCCACGATCATGACTATTGTTAATAATTTTTATCATGCGGATATATATTGCCTTTCTTTTATTTAAAATAAAACCATTATGTAATAAATTATTGTAAGTGAAAAAAAAATTATATGTAAAAAATATGAAATAAAGTATATATCTAATAATATAAATGACTTTTTAATAATTATTACATAAATCACTTTTTTCAAAAAAAATTTAATGTAAAAAAATATGAAATAATATAAATGACTTTTCTTTAAAAAAATTATAATTACTTACATCAATTACTGCCGTCGTCTCCCTCTCTAATCCGATGGTATCCACACATATCCCGTCGACAGACGGGACAATTCCTGCTATATCTTGCTAATTTCCTCACACAGTCTTCACAGTATCGATGACCGCAACCCGACAACTCAACAGTAACCGATTCTGTTAAACAGATCGGACATCTGTCGGTTGTCGGGTTACCATCATCGGTAAAACGGTCCTTTTCAGGACCACCCTAAACCCCCCGAATCGATCACACATTAAATCTTTAACCGATCTGCACATGTGCAGATCGATTAATGATTTATCATTGTTATCGATACGGCCGGTGCCAAGGCCGGGATATAAGAGTGGTGAGGCGGGTAAAAAAAAATAAAGAAATAAAGATCCTTTTTTTCTCTTCCTATTCCTATCCAATCAAACACATACGAAATACGGTCAGTACAACAATGAACGTCAAGGTGTCAATAGCTAAAGAGCTCCATCGACAGGCGCGTCGAAACTACCCCACAAGACGCGTTGAACTTAAAGGTATTTCAGACCTATATCAAGCTGACCTTGTTGAGATGATACCGTATGCTAAATCGAACAAAAGTTATCGTTACATACTGACGATGATAAATTGTTTTTCTAAACTAGCATTTGCCGTACCGATTAAAACCAAAACCGGTACGGAGATCGCTAAAGCCCTCAAACCCATATTGGATAAACACAAGATGCGACATTTTCAAACCGATTTGGGTAAAGAGTTTTACAATCCGTCGGTTAAACGACTATTACAGTCGTACAATATAAATCACTATTCCACACATTCGGATAAAAAAGCGTCGATAGTCGAACGGTTTAATCGAACACTGAAAACGATGATGTGGAGAAAATTTACCGAACAAGGAACCTACAAGTGGTTAGAATTACTACCGAAATTGATCGCAAAATACAACAACACTAGTCATCGTACTATCGGAATGAAACCGAAAGATGTAAATAAGCGAAACCAAGCCGCTGTTTTACAGCGGTTAAATACGGTACTCTATCGAAAACCTACTTTACCGAAATACAATGTCGGTGATCGAGTGCGTATAAGCAAATTTAAAAAGACATTCGCCAAAGGCTATCTACCGAATTGGACGAATGAAATATTTATCGTACATAAGGTACATGATAATACGCGTCCGTGTACTTACACGTTGATCGATGTTCACGGTGAGGTGGTGAGCGGTAAATTTTACGCTGAAGAGCTCACTAAAACTAACGTTACAAATAATGTGTATTTGGTCGAGAAAGTCTTGCGAAGAAAAGGCGATAGGCTATTTGTAAAGTGGCAAGGGTTCGATGGAAAACACAACAGTTGGATACATAAGGCGGATTTGGTGTAGTGAATCGATCAGTCATAAACATGAAGTTGGAACGTCAACAGGTCGGTAATATTACGCTAGAAAACTTCGACGATTATACAGGAGCCGGGTGTGGAGAGGGGAAAAGGTCTCGTCATGGACCTCTTCTACCGAATACAATCAGATGTATTATCTGCGGACCGTCTAATTGCGGAAAAACAAATGTCCTATTCAACTTGCTGTTCTCACCGGACGGTTTACGATTCAGAAATATTTACGTGTTTTCTAAATCGCTGTACCAACCGAAATATAAGTTTCTAGAACAAGTCATGACTGGTGTCCCGGAGATCGGCTTTTTTGCATACTCAGAAAACGATCATGTGATGGCACCCGACGAAGCGGAACCGAACTCGATAATGATTTTCGACGATGTGGCTTGCGAAAAGCAACATAATATTCGCAAGTACTTTGCGATGGGGCGACACAACAACATCGATAGCTTTTATTTGACTCAGACATATTCCAGTGCCGGGAAGCACCTTGTACGGGACAACGCAAATCTCCTTCTTATATTCAAACAAGACGATCTCAACTTACGTCACATATATCAAGATCACGTAAATACCGATATGAAGTTCGATCGGTTTAAAAGTCTGTGTGGTGTTGCATGGAGAAAACCTCATGGATTTTTGGTTGTGGATAAGGAGAGCGATATCGATGCTGGACGATATAGAGTAGGCTTCGATGTTTTTGTAAAAGAGATCAGTTGATAGTCGGTAACAATGGCAAGCATACACACCTATGAGGACGGAACACCGTACGCTAACGCCATACGTTTTAGACAAAAACCGCAAAACAACTTGTGTTCCAAATATTTTAGCGACCGTCAGAAGTTTTGCGGTAACTACGTCTGTCGTAAAGTGAACTACTGTGAAAATAAAGACCGACGATGTTGGCGACATGTAAAAAGAATGAATCGTGACTATCCGTTGGTCGTTCTGTTGATGATTACTAGCGAAGGTACGATTTTCAATAAGCGTATATGGTTAAAATTTTTAGAAGAATGTGACAAATACGAGATGCCAATTGAACTGGTGATATACGATAAAAACATGTTCAACACCACAATTCGACACGGATGGAACTTTATTTCAAGATTTAGACCCTCTCCGCTCGTGTACAAAAAGCCTTTATTGGAACTTCGAAACCGACATGCATCTATGGACTACACAAACGTTTACATGCACATGTTGGAATACGGTAGTCGTCTAGAAGGAGCGAGATGCTGTATAGTGATCACGGAACGAACTATTCCGATCAGGTCGCCAAAAACGTTGTACCGCTTAGCGTTATCATACGGTAGAAAATGTTTTGTGGATACGGCTTACGGAGTACAATTTACCGACGACGTACCGGAAACATTACCGATAAGACGAGGAGGATTACCGTTCGACATCGTGAACAACAGGGCGCAGGCGCTCTTTTCTGGCGAATTTCTAAACGAAGCGCTACCTACGTTGCGATTATTCGCCGATTCGTTCGGATTGAGGTACAACGAACGACGCGAACTGTTTGAAATCCAAAACGAAGATCTGCTGCGAAAATGGTGCGAATATGCAGGAGCGAAACCGGACGAATTTTGGTTGTTGAATAGCTATCTGTTGCATTTACATTCGGAAGGTGACCGTCATCCGATCAGACGACTTTCCACACGGTACTTGACAAAGGTACCACAACGCGATCACTCAACGGTTGTGGATATTCCGCTGTGGGTTGGAAATGTAAAAAGGGCTGTTGTCTTTAAAGACACAAGCACGAAACTCATGATACCGTCTATCGATCAGGGTGTGACACAATATTACCGCGAATTGTGCAATACCAATCGTCGTCTGACAAGAATGAATGTTTCGTTAATCGATGTTATACGTTTTCTACGCAGAACCAAAAAACATGCAGTGTTCTTTAGATCGGTGGAACTAGGATGGTGATGTGATCGACTGTTTTCCGATCATTCGTAACCACGATGTCGAACAAGAACGAGGTCGATATGCCATCCTCGTCATCGTCTGCGAAGTTGGTAATGGAAATCGATAGAATACGAGATTCGATTAAACGAAAACATCGCGCTATTACGCAAGGAATAACAGAATCGGAACAAGATATTGAAAAGCAATTTAAGCCTATTGTCGAACCGCTCCGAGAACTTAATCAATCGTTTAAACAAAAGTACGATGTTAAAAAAGAACAAGAAGAGAATGCAAAGGAGGAGGTGGAAGAGACACCAACGGTTATGAGAAGACTCTTTAAAACACCGACGTCGGAAAAACAGTTCGTGAAACCTGTAGACCCGTCGACACCGAAAACGATGGGGTTTCGTGCAAAACATTTCTTGGATCTTACCGTAACGGATAAAGGTAAAAAAATAGACAACGTCTACGGAGTTAAAAACATTGACGATCAATGGATGATCGGAACAAAACCACTCCAGTTCAAAGGAAATAAAATAGTTATCGACAACAAGACGTATAGCGGTTCCAAAGGTTTATATCAATTGATTTTTTTGAATGAGCCTGTAGATTATACAACCAAAGATTTAAATAACTATAAGAAAATATTAGAAACTACTGAGGCGCATAAAAGTCAAAATACCGGTCGCATAATTTCCAGTCGATCGTTAAAGTACAAGAATATTATCAAAAGACTGTTTCCTCGTACGCATCTTTCGTCGGAAAGCGGTCATGACGACGAAAGTCCAATAACTGGATCGGGTCTGTTGATGAGAGCGAAGAAAACGGTTAGACCGGATTACGTTTACTGGGACGATCCGAATGAACTGTGCGATAGACTGCGACTTTTATTGGCTTCGAAACGTGCGGGTCATACCGGTCATAATAACGAAATAGTTTCAATCGTAGAAGAACTGCAAGAAGGCGGATACATAAAGGAAGGTAGTACAGGGAACCTTTTATTTTAAACAGTCTGAAGATGAGTATCGACAAGTTCGGACGTTCTCGCGTTGGGAGTGCAACCGCCCAACCACCACCAACTCGGATTGTTGAAACGTTTGACAAAACCGCCGATGGAGATTTCGATATCAAAAAAAGACGTTTGTGCAACGTCGGACCGCCTGTTGAAGATGATGATGGTGCAACAATCGGTCACGTTAAGAAAATGTTCGTAAAGCAAAGCGAGTTGAATAATAAATTCTTACCGACGGTTTCACCGATGGACAACAACGCACTCTCCTTTTCAAAGAGGCGATTGTGCGATATCGCCGATCCAATTGTAAAAACAGACGCCGTAACTGTCGACTATTTACGGAAAAACCTTTTCGGTACAAATGAGAGAATTAACGCGAGAGGGTGCGTTATCGCAAATGCTGGTGCACCAATTAATACCACAGATCTCACTACAAAGTCATACGTAGACAAATTGACAAATGGGATTTTAACGATTAAAAACGGTGTTGTGGATATCCAAAATAAGCGAATATGTAGAGTCGGTGATCCTGTCGAAAAGACGGACGTCGTTACTGTCAACTATTTACAAAAAAAACTTTTCGATGAAAAGCAAATAATTAATTTGCTTTTAACACGCGCACTATTTAATTTTTACAAATTTGTATTAAACATTAATGACAGCGCTAACAGAAACTTAAATCAAATATCGCTTATGCGTATATTAACCGCTGACAATCATCACCAAAGCGATTCTGCAAACACAATCTAAATAGTAAAGATACAAAGGAGAATGAGGATGCGACAAAAAATATGGTGCGTCCTCCAATCGCTGATAAGACAATGAAGAATGATGATGTGAATAAAAATATGATACGTCTCCCGGTTTCGGAGGACGAGGATGTGACAAAAAATATGGTGCGTCCTCCGATCACTGATAAGACATTGAAGAATGAGGATGTGAATAAAAATATGATACGTCCCCCGGTCTCGGATGATGTGAATAAAAATATGGTATGATTGTCGAACATGGATCCAATGTAAGATGGTAGAATGTTGTAAACAAGTTCATTGTCTATCCGACATGGCAAGAGTGAGGAGGTCAAAATGTTCTCCCGTTCAAAAGGGTAAGGTGAGAAGATCTAAACGAATAGCCAGTCTTAAACGAGGCGGTGGACTGTTAACAACTCTAACAGCAGGAGCTGCAGGAGCGTTAGGATCCTATATCGGTGATAAAGCATTAAAAGGTGTCAAAAAGGTGGTGGGTACGGTCGTAAACAAAGGGGTCGATTTATTACCGATAGAGTTACATATTCCGGGATATCAGTACTGCGGACCTGGAACGAATTTAAAAAAACGATTAAAGAGAGGCGATCCCGGTGTAAACAAGTTGGACGCCGCTTGTAAAGAACACGATATCGCATACGCAACGTACAGCGATAACGAAAGAAGAGCGGCAGCAGATCGTAAATTAGCCGATAGCGCTTGGGAAAGAGTTAAAGCTAAGGATTCGAGTATCGCGGAAAAAGCTACGGCATTGACGGTTACAAACGCGATGAAATTAAAAGCAAAGTTCGGCGGTGGAAGAGTACGAAGACGAAGAAGACGAACAAAAAGGAATAATATAAAACGCCTTGTCGAAATGATGAAACGAAAAGCGGGCGCTGCAGGGCAGGGATTATACCTTAAGCCCTACCCTTTGACCGGATCGGGGATGGGCGGTAAAAAAAAACGTCGTCGCCGTCGTCTCCAATAAAGGGAATACCAGTGCGACCGCTATCGAACATAGAACTAATGTGGTACGCGAGAAGACTAAATATAACCGATTTTCGAGGGGTCTTCATGTTGGACGCATTACCTACACAACCGAAGATTAACGAAACTGCGATAGTTAATCTTGACCGCAGTACTGGTCATGGAACACACTGGGTATGTTATAGAAAACGTGGACGGATGGTGGACTATTTCGACAGTTTCGGTAATCTTCGTCCACCTAACGAATTGATACGTTATTTTCCACTCGATTCGATTATAAATTTCAATTATAACGCCAGACAGAGTATAAACACGGTTATCTGCGGTCATTTATGTCTTGAATTTCTCAGTCGTGATTCGTCAGCCTACAGGTAAACATGTTTTGCATAAGTGGAAATACGTCGTTCTTACACGCTACATTCTTTCCGCCATTGGATTTGTCTGATGGCGATTGGGAATTGGCGTTGATAAACTTAACCACATACAACTCGATTCCAAATGTCGAAGAGGGAATCAACAACACATTTACTGTTATACCAAAGAAACCTCAAAAACCGATTAAGCTGACACTAGCGACCGGATCGTACGAAGTGGATGATATCGCCAAACGCTTGAGCTATGAACTCAAAGACAAAAGCAAAATAGATTTACTTATGCGTCCGAATAACAACACGTTAAAATGCGAACTTAAATGCAGCGCTGCCATCGATTTGACATCAACGGATAGTTTAGCACCGTTGTTGGGGTTCGAGAAAACTAATCTGACGGCGAATATATGGCACGAGTCATCGAAGCCAGTTGCCATTAACAACGTGAACACCGTACGGGTCGAATGCAACCTTATACGAGGCTCCTACACGAACGGATCAGAGGGACACGTGTTGCACGAATTCACGCTAAGCGTACCGCCTGGTTTCAAAATAATCGAATCGCCGAAGAATATAATCTATCTACCGGTGAATACGAAGAGCTTAGACGATATCGCTATAAAGTTTACCGATCAAGACGGAAAACCGATTAATTTTCGCGGTGAAACCGTTACGGTGAGATTGCATTTACAAAGGAAAACGAAGTAAAAAAGAAAGCCAATAGATGGGGTTAATATACAACAGCGTTGGTACTAGTAGCGAAACGACACGCAAACCGATCAGTCGACGTGCAAACACCAAAGCGTTAACATCGCGTAACGTGTTGTTTCTTCGTAAACTTGGTTTTACAGTTTTGGTGAACAGTAATGGCAGGAGCGAATATGTTGGACGTCGGTGAAAGTGTTTCGTTCGATAACACGATCACACAGTACGAATATCATACCCATCTACCGTACGCTTCGTCGACTTACAACAACAACGATGAAATCCGGATTCCGATACACCAACAAGATGTGTACACTTTACCGCATAAAAGCTATTTGATGGTCGAAGGTGCGTTAACTACTAAAGCAGGCGATAAAAAGGCAACGGAATCGTGGTTAACAAACAACGCGATACCGTTTCTCTTCGAAGAGATACGATACGAGATAAACGGTACGGAAATATGTCGCGTACAAAAGCTAGGAATAACGACAACGATAAAGAATATTCTTTCGTTGCGTAAAAGCGAAGAAAATATTTTGGAAAATTTCGGGTGGAAGTTCAAAGCGTCGGATAAGTTCGATTTGGAAGAAAACACGGGAAGATTTTGCTTCTACGTACCGCTGCGTATGCTTATGGGTTTCGCCGAAGACTACAGACACATAATATTGAACGTCAAACAAGAATTGGTTTTGCTTAGATCTTCCAACGACGTGAACGCATTAGTGTCTTCAAAAGAGGCGCCTGATTCCAAGTTGAAAGTGACTAAGATAGCGTGGAAAATTCCGTATGTTCACGTTGCCGATACGATGCGATTGCATTTGTTGAAGGTAGTAGAACGAGATAGACCGTTAGCTATTGCTTTTCGTACATGGCAGATCCACGAATATCCGGCTCTACCACAAACAAACATACATTCATGGACGGTAAAAACATGTGCGCAAACGGAGAGACCGAGATACGTGATATTCGGTTTACAGACCGACAGAAAAGATAAAGCTACAAAATCATTGACGAACTTCGATATGTGCGAGTTGGTAAACGTTCGTCTGTATTTGAATTCGCAGTACTATCCGTACGACAATCTACAGGGAGATGTGAATATGATGTATGAAATGTTCGCCAGCTTTCGGTCCGGGTATTATAACAAACCGCAGGACGAATGTCCCGCTTACAGTTTGGCGGATTTCAAGACCAGTGTACCGTTAATAGTTATCGACTGTTCCCGTCAGAACGAATCGCTTAAAACAGGAACAGTAGATGTACGTATCGATTTCGATACTAAAAACAATATACCGGCCAACACGACTGCCTACTGTCTCATTATACATGATAGCATCGTCACGTACACTCCGCTCAGTGGAATAGTGAAAAAACGTATGTAATGCCGGTGGTATTTGAGATGGATCAATTAGGTGGTGGACGGGGAGAGGAAGGTAAAAAGCAAATATTAGCTACGTGGCGACAATTTACGAAATGGTTGATAACATTTAGCATATTTAAAACGGGTATTGCAGTTGGAATAATCGTAACACTGTTACTGGGTGACTTTTCGCATGAATCTTGTACAACGATCAAACCGATACGGTGTAGAGTGACTTTTTCTACACAATCACCGGTTAACATACCGTTAGTATGGTGTAATTCATCGTCTGTGGAGGTGTTGTCCATTTTTTACAACGCTACCGTATCACCACCATCATCTTCAAAAAACCTGTCTGCTGACGTAGTTAGCAACATCACTACATTGTTACCTTCAGCGAAGACTACAGTATTACCTAAGGTAAACATCGACAAAACCGCATTGAAGAGGAAAAACATAGTGAATGTAACGACATCATTACCTTCAGCGAGGACAACAGTGTTACCAAAGGTAAACGCTACCAAAATCTCATTACGTAACATGACGTTACATGCACATGGTGATGATGACTATGATGGTCCTCTAAACGAGGAAGAAGAAGATGTGGAGGGGGTAACCCCCACCACTTCTACTTTGAAAGTATAAAAAGGCTTAATCCGACTGCACGCATACAAATCAGTAGTTGTTGAGCATCCGTCATGGAAGGAAGTGGTGTATATTCGCCAGACGACGTTCAATCGTTTCTATTCATGAACGATTCTTTGCATAACATCAATCACCATCCTGAAGTTACGAAACCGACTGAGAAGGAGGTTAAATCGAAACCAACGAAGATCCGCAAAAGGAGAAATCCGCGTAAAAAATCTTATGATAAACCTTCTTCAGTTGAACACACGATCACAAAGACCAAGACCAATAAGAAGCAGAAGAAAAAGGAGAAAAAGAAGGTGGATAAGGGGAACGAAGGGATATCCCCCACCAACATTGTGATTTAATAGACATCGTTGGTGGTTACATATCGCCATCCTCATACACGGATGAGCGATCGTCATGGAAGGAGTTATCGAGTATCACGGCTTTCTCGGCAAACGAGGTGAGTTTATAGTTAAAGAACTTGCTGTTGTCGGTGATGGAAACTATATGATTCTTCACTTTCGATCACCGTACCCAAAGTCTGAGTTGACATCTAAATACAAACGGATGGTCGGATGGTTGGAGAGGAATTTTCACAAAATCGATTGGAATTACGGCGAAGTCGTATACAACGACGATATCATGAAGGCGTTATGTTCGCAGTTTGCCACAATACACACCAAAGGGTTGGAGAAAGTGGAATTTTTGCGACGGTTTCATAACGATGTTCGTCAGATACCGGACGGCGCACCGAAACCTAATTCAAATTATATCGTAAATTGTCCGTACCACACGCACAAGGGGAGTGGAAAATGTGCGTTACAAACCGGTTGTTTCTACATGGAGTGGTTGAAGATGTGTAAAAAGCCGTTGGATCTGGTGAGAGAAGCCGATCGATTGCGATCGTTTGCGAACACAAACGCGGAAAACAAAGAGGAATTGGCAAAAAACGGTTATTACTATTCCTTCAACGAATTGTGTGTAAAATGTTGTTGGTGTAACGAAAGGGTGGATGTGCATCACCACTCAACTCGTTGTCAAAACTGCATCAAGGAAAACGTACCGCTTTCGTTTGAACATGTTGTTCCACGTCGAATACCGCTGTAGAGCTCAGTCTGCTGCAAGATGTTGATGAAAAAAAAAAAAAAAAAAAAAAAAAAAAATTAAAATAAAAAATATAAAAAAAGATTCGAGTGTTTTACAGTAGGCCTATTGGGGAGAGATTTCACTCATGTAAAAAAAAAATCTCAACGCGCCATGGTTGCTACCTCGTGGGTGGTGTGGAAACGTAACCGTTTTTTTAAATTTAAAATAACAAGCGGGAAATAACAGGAAGTACAGGGTCCATAGCACTGATAAGGTATATATATTTGTCGCTCTGCTCACTACATCATTCATTTCACAACACAGCTGCACATCAGACGAACATGGGTGAGAGAACATCGACATCATTCGAACTTGCTAAAGGAAGAGTGGTTACCAGTATTAGAAACTTGGTGCGTAGTATCTCAAGTGTGAAGGGTGCAGATGTACCCTTTTTAGAATCGCTTAGTGAGGCATTAAGAAATGTGAAATGTGCAGTAGAACGAGGTGTTATACGGGATGAAGATTTGACCAGTACACTGCGATGTAAAATATGTCTGATTGCACGTGTAGGAGCAACGATACTACCGTGTGGTCACACATTCTGCATAGATTGTGTACGGTATTTAATACAACACAACCTTCCATGTGGGATGTGTAGACAAGCGGTGACTGGCTATATAAAAATCTATTTCAACTAGTCACCTCATCGTCTTTCCCAAACTGTCCTTTTCAGGACAACAACACATTACACAAACAACACAAATTTACACGCGTAGACAAAACAAAAAACACTTTAAACCCCCATACAATAAATTGTAACTAATTATTGTTTTTTTAATTTAAAAAAAACCATATTTATTTACATTTATTGAATGTAGTGGTTCCAAGGCCCGTGACACGATATGATATTGGATTTATCCACTATCAATTGTGTTACAAACGGTGAGGAGAGTGTTTTATAGTAAACCTATTTTTTCCCCTTAAAAAACCTTCCGATGTGTAATTCCATCCGCAGTTTAGCGATGGACGTTGACATAGCCGCATCGGTGTGGACGATTAGATTTTTTCCAAATCGTCGCGTAAGAACGTTGCGTCATCTTATGAAACTTACAATTGCTGCGTTTCCTCACGCAACAAGTATTACCGCAGACATACACCGTTTCAATACGGTTAGAGTGGTTTTCAATTACGACGCCACTTACGCTGAACTTCACGACGGTTTACAAGAATATTTAGACAGTTTAAAAATAGATACTGTAGACGGATTGTGTAGACATTATATTCACTATAGTGACGACCCGATATAGCAGCGATGAAAACGTTTAGCGATTCGGTAAACGAATTGAGGTTTATTGCATCGTATATTTGCAAATATTGTTTTATGATGCTTACCACCCACTACGATGTTAATGATGAAATACATGCTTTCGATTGTAAGAAATTCGACTACTGCGGTCGTGGTCTACCAGAATACTTATGTTCGTGCGAATTGATTATTGAAAACGTGAAAAGAATGCACGCTATGGTACGTGCAAATAAATACGAAGTGTTATGGGAAAGTCCGTTTGCCTGTAAAGTTATCGATCGTAACGAACTCTATCGGTTGTTTTGCAAAATTGTCGTGGAAATAGGGGGTAAGAAGGTAAATCACACTTGCAATTGCCATTCGAGTGTGAGCACTGCGAATGTTAAGATGGACACCGTAGCATTTATTAACGTTTTCAACGATGAATATTGTTTTCTAAAGAAGATACCGTTCAGGAGGTTGACCGATCTTGATATCGGTGTGAGCTACGTACTGTTGGAAATGAGAAAGATATTTACTCAATACGGCGAACTCCGTATTTGCGTAATATTGTTCGACGGCGAATCGGATGAACCGGATAGCTTTCAAACCTTATTACCAAAGACGTATACAAACAGATTTACCGACGATGAATTGAACGTTGTAAAAAATCATTCGATGAAATTAACTTATTATGGAAAGAAAAAACTCGCCAACGGTGACGTTGACGAGTTCAACGAGGATATAAAAATCAGTTTGTAAAATTTTGCACGAGTGTTTGTAGGCCTATTGGGGAGAGATATCACTCGCATAAAAAAAATCTCAACGCGCTGCAGTTGCTACCTCTTGGGTGGTGTGGAAACGCAACTCAAACAAATGTATTTTTTTTTTGGTGGTGGTAAATGTTTGTTTATTTGTGATTACTGTTTTATAAGGAAAATATAATTTTTAATTGGCACGTGGGATTATTTATCGTGACGATAACAATAAAAAAATATTTATAGCGTTGATAAGAAATAAAAATAATTTATGGCTTTGATAAGAAAAATAATTGGCTCAACCAGATGTTGTTAAGCAATTAAAATAAATATTGATAAGAATAATTTATGGCTTTGATAAAAAAAATAATTGGTTCAATTCGTGGAATTAATTATCGTGACGATAATTTTAATTGGCACGTGGGATTAATTATCATGACGATAACAATAAAAAATTATTTATAGCGTTGATAAGAAATAATTGGCTCGACCGGATGTGATTAGTAGATAAGAACTTAAAATAAAAATAATTGGCTCAACCAGATGTTGTTAAGCAATTAAAATAAATATTGATAAGAATAATTTATGACTTTGATAAAAAAATAATTGGTTCAATTCGTGGAATTAATTATCGTGACGATAATTTTAATTGACACGTGGGATTATTTATCGTGACAATAACAATAAAAAATTATTTATAGCGTTGATAAGAAATAATTGGCTCGACCGGATGTTGTTAAGCAATTAAAATAAATATTAATTGTCGATTCTTGGAATACCGATTGCGGATGTTGATAAGCAGATGTGTGGGTATAAATAGCCATTTGTAATCGCCGTAGTCTCATTCTAAAGCTAACTCTTGGACAAACAACATCATCATGACTGACGGTAACAGAAAAGATTTTATTCATCATTTGAATAAGCGACTTGTTGCTACCAACTTCGAAACAAAAAGCGTTGGTGATCTCACTATCGATAAACCTTATGAAATTGTATGGTTAAGGAAAATCGCTACACGTTATGGGAAGAGCATAGTATGTCGTTTACGAGATGGTGAAGAAGAACAACCATTTAACGTTTATTTACCAAGACGTTTTACCGAAATGCTTAATGAGGATGAATTAGAAAAAATGGTATCTATGAAATTAAAACTCGTATATAAAGGACTAATTGGTAAAGCTTTCGATGTAGCATTCGAGTAATACCAGGTAGCTATTTAAACTGTCCTTTTCAGGACAACAACACATTAAACAAACAACACAAAATTACACATACATACACAAAACAAAAAACACTTTAAACCCCCATCAATAAATTTGTAACTAATTATTGTTTTTTAAAAAATGTTTTCTTTTAAAGTAAACAAGATAGAAAACGATATTTAGTTACGTTTATTGAATGTAGTGGTTCCAAGGCCCGCGACACGATCTGGTAATAGATTTATCTACTATCGGATTTTGTTGCAAATGGTGAGGAGAGTGTTTTACAATAAATTGAAAAATTGTAGCTTCAAATCATACAAAATGCACTTGTCAGGATATCACCATACCTATCAGATGAATTTTTTTCGAATTGTGGAGGGGAGGTTGTGACATTCTGATTCGTTGATAGCAGGGTGTGGTAGTTGTGGTGGTGGGGAGGAGCTTATAAATACAGTGTAACTGAGTGAAGCAGTTTATTCGTTGAGAAACGTTCGAGTTGTAAACATGATTCAGTTTAGTGAAGAAGATGTACGCGTGCGCGTTGGTGACCAACAACTGACGACTATGTGTTTTAAATTAAAACACAGTTACGTATATATTGTCGATTTATCTGATTATGATTTTGATAAAAACGGTGATAACTTGACCATAAGAGTGGTTTTCAATGATGATGATTTCGGATATGGACGAAAATATTATTGCGAATTTGAATGCGGTGAACAAGCTATCGCACTTATTCACAGCAAAGAAGTACTGTTTTCTGGATTCTACGGTGACGACGGTAATGTAAAGGCGTTCAAATTAAATCGTTCGTCGAATATGAATTTGAATGCGTCCGTGTTAAAAAATCTCAATACGTCGCATCGAAAAAATAACGTACTCGCTGTAAACGTGTATGCCGCAAACGAAAGAAGAAGAGTAACAGCTAATGTAGCGACGGACGGAGGACTTTTCTTCAGAGGTCGTGATGAGGTAGATTGTTCCGCCGATGGTTGTGATGATGATACCCAACCGCTGTTGGTGGCGTACGACACAAATGAAAATTCAGAATTCGATTACGTTAAAACCAATCGATATATGAAAGGACGTCACATCGCTTCTCTTTATTTTATTTTATACAAGAATACGAAACGCAAAGAAGAGGATAAAGAAAACCGTCAACGAATATTTTAATTTCTACGATGTTTAAATAAGTCCTTTTAAGGACTACAACATAAATTAGAGTTATCTTGGGATTTTTTTTTTGTTTAACATAGATGTTCTTTCTTGTAAAGATATATATAGTCGAGTGTTTTGTAGGCCTACTGGGGAGAGATATCACTCTAAAAAAAAAAAAATCTCAACGCGCCGCTGTTGCTACCTCCAGGGTGGTGCGGAAACGCAACAACACTCTAAACCCCCATACAGTAATGTAAAACTATTTTTTAGAAATAAAATTTAGTTGATTGGCATTACTGGATGAAGGTTCCAAGGTCTGCGGTGTAACCCGACGTCAGATTCACCATCTGTTGTCGAATTACACCTGCGAATGGTGAGGAGAGTGTTCCAACACATAAATTCATTTCATAACTTTTTTTTTTCCTTTTACAGATCCAGACACAACCGGATTTAACCAGTTACAACAACTCAAGTCACTTTTGTATTAGTGATCCGATAATTATTAAAAAAAACATTTTCCTTATCGCATCCGCTCTTATTAGAGACGACGTTCGAGTTCGCACGTACGCACTACCGGCTAGTGCGCATGCGCCGATTCGAATTCCAACGCTGCGATTGGTCAATCGGACAACTTCAGACCACGTCGGTCCCACAATTCTTCAGTCGAGCGCCGCATCTCGCACGGTAAACACCTCTACGTCACTCCGCTGACGCACGCACGCAAACACAACCGCCACCGCCTCCCGGTGCACGATCCACGACGAGAACCTCTCTCCGTTGCGGTAACGCCTCCCGACGCCATCGCCTGGACGACCAGGATCATCCTCGAGGTACGTCTATATTCACTTGTGTGTATATGTATGTGTGTGCGCGTGTGTGTGTGTGTGTGTTTGTGTGTTGCAGCAGACATCGCCGCCACCGCCTCCCGGTGCACGATCCACGACGAGAACCTGTAACGCCTCCCGACGCCATCGCCTGGACGACCAGGATCATCCTCGAGGTACGTCTATATTCACTTGTGTGTATATATATGTATGTGTGTGCGCGTGTGTGTGTGCGTGTGTGTTTGTGTGTGTGTGTCGTAGCAGACATTACCGCCACCGCCTCCCGGTGCACGATCTACGACGAGAACCTGTAACGCCTCCCGACGCCATCGCCTGGACGACCAGGATCATCCTCGAGGTACGTCTATATTCACTTGTGTGTATATATGTATGTGTGTGCGCGTGTGTATGTGTGCATGTGTGTTTGTGTATGTGTGTGTGTGTACAGACTGATGTTACGTTAAAATTCACAGCTTACGTAGAACATTTTTCACTCATTACATCAGGGAGTCACCGCAGCCGATTGGTTTAAGGCGTCAGTCGGTCGCGTCCCGTCATGACCGGGTTCGAATCCTCTAGCCGACAGAATTTTTTTTCACTTTAAATATTATTTATTTAATTCAAATCGACCGCCACACAACAGTGATACCAACCTTTGAAATATTTCTTCAATATATAAACATGTCAACAAAAAATAAATCAAGTTGGTAACACTGACTCGCTGTCGACACAAAATAAATCATGTTGGCAACACTGACGTGGTACTTGCGCCAATCCAAAATGGCCGACCACCGCCATCTTGAATTAATGACGTCAGTAGTGACGTTTCAAGATGGCGGACGGTCGCCATCTTGGAATCCAAGATGGCGGACAGCCGCCATCTTGGAAAAAGGCGACAGTACCACCATTTCCGTACTACTTGTACCCCTTCTCATTAGCTTTTATAAAAAAAAAAATATATATATATATATACTCTGTTCGTCTTATTTTGAAAAAAAGAACATATTTTAAGTAACGTAAACTCCTATAAAAAGAAGATATTTGATCCCATTCGTTCTGTTTTCTTTTTCATTGTTAAAAGTATGTGTTTTCGAATTTAATACTCTTACATAAGCGGGTAAGTACCTTGAATCATTCGTAAAAAAAATTAAAAAATATGTGCTTTTTTATACCTTCAATCCGATATCTTTTGTACTTTTATTTCTGTAGTCGCAGAACTGTCATTCTTTATCCCGTATAGAACTTACCTTCTATTCATTACTTTTTACGTATTAAGTTTTTAATTGTGAATATTAAAACCTGACAGATTACACGTACACACCTACTGTATGAAATATGAATACGTGTAATTTTTTCTTATTTTGTCATCAGTAGCTTGAATAATTTGATGCGTTTCTCTTTTTTATTTTATTCTTTGCCTGTCTTTTAATGCCAACGTATTTGTTACACCATGCATACTCATTTATCTGTTTTATTTATCTTCCCGTACAAATCATCCTGTACGCTTCCTTTCATTTCAAAACTAAGATACTAAATATTCTTTAATAATACACGTTGCAAATCTCTTTCTTTCTGAAATTTAAAATAAAAGAATTTACGAATCGTTTTAAAAACTTCCTCGTCGTATTCTATAATAAACAACTGTGCTTAATAAATTCTGCTGCTCAAATTTATATTTTATTTGTCGTTACTAGTGTACACGAGTATCTAGCAAACAAAAAAAATATACTTTTTATGTATTTATAATTCTAGATATAAATGTAAGCGATAGGTTTTTTATTTACAGAATTTAAAAAATGAGAAGATTTCCCTTATTTTGTACATATGTATGAGATTAAGCCTTACTCCTTAATGAATAACTGATTTTGATGATTCCTTTTTTTTGTTATTATACAGATATTTTTAAGTGGATCTTTAAAGCAATTTAGTTTTAAAGTTTAAATTGAACATTATTTAAACATTAAGTTAAATTTTGTACATGAAAAGTTAAATTGAAAATTTTTTTGTAACCATTACTTCTAAGGATTAGATTCTTACAACTTAATGATATACAAGTGCTGTCCAGAAAGTAACTTACGTTTCGCTGTTGATCACAAAAGACGGGATGGGTATCGGCGCATTCTTGATTGTCTTTGCTAGTCTGACTCAGTAGGAATCGAGTTATATGATGGACTCTGATTCTTTTTGTTGATTTTTTTACAAATTTTTAAAAAACACTTGTCTTTTAATTTAACATTAAAGAAAATTCCCATTTGTGAAGTGAGATCGGGAATTACAATTCTTTTTAAAAAAATATGCAGACCCATTGAGATTTATCGAGGAATTTTCAACTTCCTCTTCTTCCTCTATAACACTAGTTTCTAATTCATTTCCTCCGTATAACTTTACAATATATTCCACCCATCTATCGACTTTACCTTTCGTATTATATATTGGTGTACCATCTTTGTTTAACACATTATTAGATTTTAATTTATGTACCCCAAAATTTTCCTTAACTTTCCTGTATGCTCCGTCTATTTTACCAATGTTCATTTCTCTTTCCACTTCTGAACACTTTTCTTTAATCCACTCTTCTTTCGCCAGTTTGCACTTCCTGTTTATAGCATTTCTTAATTGCCGATAGTTCCTTTTACTTTCTTCATCACTAGCATTCTTATATTTTCTACGTTCATCCATCAGCTGCAATATATCGTCTGAAACCCAAGGTTTTCTACCAGTACTCTTTATTCCGCCTAAGTTTGCTTCTGCTGATTTAAGAATTTCCTTTTTAACATTCTCCCATTCTTCTTCTACATTTTCTACCTTATCTTTTTTACTCAGACCTCTTGCGATGTCCTCCTCAAAAATCTTCTTTACCTCCTCTTCCTCAAGCTTCTCTAAATTCCACCGATTCATCTGACACCTTTTCTTCAGGTTTTTAAACCCCAATCTACATTTCATTATCACCAAATTATGGTCGCTATCAATGTTTGCCCCAGGGTAAGTTTTGCAGTCAACGAGTTGATTTCTAAATCTTTGCTTAACCATGATATAATCTATCTGATACCTTGCAGTATCGCCTGGCTTTTTCCAAGTGTATATTCTTCTATTATGATTTTTAAATTGGGTGTTGGCAATTACTAAATTATACTTCGTGCAAAACTCTATAAGTCGGTCCCCTCTTTCATTCCTTTTACCCAGCCCGTATTCACCCACTATATTTCCTTCCTTGCTTTTTCCAATGCTTGCATTCCAATCTCCAACTATTATTAAATTTTCATCTCCTTTTACGTGTTTAATTTCTTCATCAATCTCTTCGTATACACACTCTACCTCATCATCATCATGGGCGCTTGTAGGCATATAAACATTATCAATCCTTGTCGGTTTAGGTTTTGAAACTACACACAATACAAAAAAATAACCTAAACAAAGGTTACTCAGATTGGAGAGGAAAACTCGTGGTAACCTTGACTGTATTTGACATGGAATAACTTGACTGTTATTTCAAGGTTAACATGATTTTTTCAAATGGAATGATCTAATTTTGACTCCACCAATGAAAAGAGCAGAATCTTTTACATTGAAATATGTGATCACACATATGACAGCCTTTTTTTGTAGGTAATATGGCTAATAGGCATTACTACCAAGAGCATTACTAACCAAATACATTTTTCTTCCTTGGTACATTGGAGGGAAAAACAACACATTTTTATACAGTATTTTTTTGAATAATTCTAAATATTATTTGGATTTATATTTAATTTATTCGTATGAAGAAAACTAAATATTTTACAGCCATAAAGAAATATATGGACTGATTAATTCTCCACTGCAAAATATTCTATGTGATAAATGGAAATTACACTCGCTGATAATTCTGTTTTCAAAAATAAAATCATGGAGTATTTTTTAATCCATATTGGTTACTGAAATATATAAATTTTAATAATAAATTAATTTTTTTACCAAAAAGGTTTTTGAGACATCTTCAGCTACTGAAACAACTTTTATCTGTTCTGTCTTCAGAAGATGTTTATTGATGGATTCTAATTTAGTATAAAATTAAATATTAATTTCTAATTATTCTACAAAGAGACTTAAAAAAAACAGAAGCGTATCTTATGAGATTAGAAAAATATATAGTTGCATTCATTACCTTCAACCGGTTTGAAACAAATCCTACTCACAAAAATGACTACTGACTGTTGCAAAGTCGATAAGAAAGTTACTGCTTTTTTAGAATGAAACCCTTATTATCTATTAATAAGAGAACTAATATTCTGTTGTATAGTAACTAGTAAAAAAGTTTAAAAAAATGTATATACTGCATTTTGAGTGATTCATTTACAAAAGCACTTTGGGACATGCAAATAGAAAAAACCATTATTGTTGTTTTAGTCTATAATAGTTTTGAATTTGAATCTTACTTTAGATAATACTCACTAATACTTACCAAATTAACTGTAGATAAGTTTACTAGTCTGAGTTGTTTGTTTGTACTACCTGAAACATTCATGTTTGAAGTTTGTGCGTAGTTTGAATAGCGCTCAAAGAATTACTTTTTTGTTTGGAGTATTAAAAGTTTATAATATATTATCACATAAAAAAAGAAATTAACAAATAAATCTAATCTGATTCAAAAATATATTCTTCACAGAATATATTTTTATATACTAATAAGCAAACTTTGAAAAAATTTAAGCGGTTGACACCCAGAAAGAAAATATTTCATCCGTTAGGCTTTGCTAGTTTATTTATTCAGAACTGTGTATCACAATTATAAAATATTAAACGATTTTTTTTCTTAGACCTTCAATAATTTCTAATCTGTAAATACATTTGGTAAAACTGAATTAGTAAGTTTATAAAAAATTACTGAAATGACTACAAGCGATAGGTGATAAGCTGAAAAACAATGTAATTATGTTGATAAGATCGAATAAATAAGATATTGCGCAAAACATTACAAATGATTTGGAGCGCATGAAATTATACTGATAAAAAGAAACACTAAATATTGTAAATTCAATACATTTACAATTTTTTCCCCTTGTAAGATCCAAATACTTCATTAATTAGAAGTTCATTTGGATGTAACTCTGGAACTAATGAAAATAAGTACCGCATATGATATATCGTTGAAAAACTCTCGATGAGGGGCCCTCACTGCAGTCAAGAAAAAGTCCAAAATTCAATCTTTTTTGATTTTGGGATTTTTTGGTCACTCTTGGTACCAGTCGATCGCAATAAAAAGGAAGTAAAATTATTATCTTCCAAGTAATATCTCAATTTTTTACACGACTGCTCAAAAAGGAGTGTAATGTTTTTAGGGTGTGTATATGTAATTTCATTTTTTATATTTGTAAGATCAAGTAACATTGTAAATAAACAGTGATCATAGAAGACGTTGAATAACAACTATCATCTAGCAATTGGAATCTTAAATTAATATTCGCAAAAAAAGACATTACAATTAATTAAATATCAAACGAAACAATTTATTTCATCATCAAGAAATTATAATAGAACAACTTAAATAGACATATTTCTTGATTTTAGTAAAAATATTTCACTTTCATTTAGATTATTGAAGTCCTTGAAATAATTGTTGAATTAAGTAAAAATCTGAGTGTGTCACGGTATAAAATTATAAAAATAACACTAGATCCAGTAGTAATATACATATCTTCGTAGCTCACGATTACAATTTTGAAGTTTTCTAACGGTTCAAGATGTATATATTGAAGATAATACGATGAATTTTGTATTATAAGTCACATATGCCACTATTAATTTTAAATTAAATATAATTTTCGAAATGCGAAACTTTAGGAGATGTCCTTGTCCATTGATTCCGATGATAACTGATTCTGAGAAGCACATGATGCAGTAAACTTATAAATTTGTTGTTATTTTCAGAAGTTTTCATAATGCATTTATCTTCCTTTAATTCAACTGAATTATCTTCGAATACCTCTATCGTCACGTCGTTACTCAGGGCTGATGAAACAGGTCTATCAGAATACGATTCTTTGCTGTTATCTGTTGTTTTCGATGATGTCTGGACATGACAGACCATTTCCTGCTTAAAACTAGCCGGTTGTTTTTCATAATCTATCTTCGTTTTGTTATTTGCTCTAATAGAATCCAAATGTTGTATCTGTAGATCACGTTTCAGGTTTTCATTTTCTCTTCTGAGAAATGCATTAGTGTATTCTTGTTTTTTGTATAATTCGTTGAAACGTTCTACTTTAGCCTTCACTTCATCATAATCTTCACTTAATTCTTCCGTTCTTTTTTTATTTGTTTTCATGACCTTTTCCTGTAGAATGTATTTTTCATTTGCTTCAAATAATTCAGTTTTTAGTATTTTTATGTCTTCTTGGAACCGACGATTTTTTTCATTTAAATCTTTTAAACTATTGGTTTTCGATTCTTGAATGCGATTTAATTCAAGTATTTCAGTTTTCAACCTCTTTATAATGTCGTCTCTGATATATATCTCTTGAATTGTATTGTAAGTCTCGCCATTAATTTCTACGATTCCTTTAAATATTTGACTTGGTTCAGTTTGATTATTTTGCGACATTTTTCTTTAAACCGCTATAAAAATTCTTCTTATAGCTACGAGTAGAAAAAATATAATGAATTAGGTAAAGTAAACGATTCAAATATAAAATAATTCTGTTGCACGGCAACAGACTTTCAGATTAATAAAAAAAGTAGATAGAATAATTCATTGTTAACTTCCGTCGGATGCATTATATTAAGAATTCTTTTTTACCTTTAATTTCATGATGTTTTTATTAGTATTGCACGGTTAGTTGATTGATGTGATGCCATCTACTGAGGCAATTAATGCTGACCTTCAGAATATGTTATGTTTATGAAAATTATATAGCGAATGAAGGTGCAGTGGTGTATCGTGCTTAAAAATGGCCACTCAAATGTCCACAATGAAAAATAATGTCGCTGATCTAAACTGACAAACTCGTAGCGAAAGTGATAATCAGCCGATTAGCGCCTTTCAAACAGAGCTTTCATTCTAGTTTCCAAAAATTTCACGTAGTCTTTTGTAGAAGTTGTAACGATAAATTTGGTTTACCATAAGTTTTGAGCTTGATGAGTTCTAAAACTGCTTTTAGAAGATGCCAGCATGTGGCATTTGTTTTGAGTTTTCGATCATTCTGCAAACAGCCCCGATCTGACACCAGATTTTCTCCTTCACATAAAAACCTGGCAAAGACAACACGGGGTTACAGGGAGATGTCACTAAGTAGCTGAAAAACCAGGCGGCAGAATGTTTTGTTGATGGTTGCAAAATCTCATCCATAGATATGACAAGTGTTTCAAATTGTTTGCTGACTCTGTAGAAAAGTAGTTTAAAAGATGTACTTTCAAATTCTATGTAATAAGTTTTTTCAAAATGCTATTTTTTTATTTTTTATTTTTCTTAGTAAGTTACCTTCGAGATGTAGATCTCGTGTAACTGGAAGTGGAAGAAATTTAAAGTAATTTCGCAAAACCTACTTAAATTAAAAAGAAATATTTATATATAAAAAACATTTACTATTTAAATTCTTCACTAAATATAATATTTTGAACGCGGGGTTAAATTAAGTTCTAGAAAATTATTGATAAATATTTTTAATTTGGCGCCGACTTCGAAAAGTCAAATAGAATGAATAATTTGAAAGAAACTAATAGTGGCTTTTTAGAAATCTGTAAATTTTTTATTCGGTACGTTTTATATTTTCAACAGGTTTTCTAGTATGTAATAGAAGGAAAGTTTTATTGTCGATCAACAATCTATCATCTACTTCGAAATTTCATATTTTGTGGTATTTATAGATCGTCTGAGTCCGTGTAAAAAAATGTCTAATTTCTATATTTTTTACGTCCAAGATACCTTATGTATCTTAGTAAGAAACGAAATCTAAGGTATGTTTCACAAGTGAAAGTAAAGATAAAACGGTATGTTAATATCGGTACGGAAACGCTTCATCTTAATTTATAGCTTGTAAAACGTTTTCTCTAATTTCTCTTCTGAGAGTAAGACGAGATGAAATTACACTGAAATTCGTAGAAATTAAATTCAGGAGTAAATTTCATGTGTTTTTTTTACGTGACAAATTGAATAAAACAGGTTTCAGGACTACATCTGTTGTATTTAATCAGAAAATCATTGTAAAAATAAAACACTGATGTAGCAAAACACAATTTCCTTTTAAGTTCCTCGTACAATAACTCTGTTAGAATGTCAGTAAAGAAAAAAATTATGCAACAAATCTAGTCGAAAATTTAATTATGAAAATTTTTTGTAGGCCACAACCGAACGTGAAGAAGAATTTCAGAAATTAGACTTCTATTAAAAACAAAACAGATTGAAGTGTGGCAGTAAGATATTGTATTATAATTTAAAACTTAAACGTTAAACTAGAATTTAAATTTAATCTTTATCGTAAAAAGAAAGATTAAATATAACAATAGTATTATTTAAATTTCATTTTTATAGAAGATTTAAAAAGTCTGATATACGTCCACATGACTTCCTGGTGCGCCTATTAAATTACATATAAACATTTTTTGAAATGAAAAGTACATAAAATTTTATTTCATTAATAACTACTGATATTTTTTTCCTTTTCTTCTTCTTCTTCTTATTATTATTTAAGTATTATTTATCGTAAGAATATTTTTACAGTCAGAGGTTAATAATTTATTAAACCTTTTATCGATTATTAAGCGCTTATGATTATCGATTATCGAGGTTAATTATTTATTAACGTTAATCGATTAATAAATCGATATATTTAAATTAAAAAAGAAGTTAAAAAAAGGAGATGAAGTTAATTCGAACCGAAGTGTTTTTCTATTCTAAGATCTAAATATTTCGTTAATTAAAATTTTATTTGGCTGTAACTCTGGAAAATACATAGTAACTCCGATGAAAATATGTAGCAGATATATGTAGAAATTTTCAACGATACTATATCGTTGAAAATCTCTCGATGAGGGCTAAGAAAAAGTCAAAAATCATTTTTTTATTTTATTTTGGAAATAAAGGGGATTGCAGTCGATCGCAATAAAAAGGGGAGGTGTACAACTAGATGTTACAACAGTCCTAAATCCAAAATTCCATAATCCCACGGCTATCGTTTTTGATTTATGCGAGATACATACGTACGTACGAACAGACGTCAATCTGAAACTAGTTAAAATGGATTCAGAAATGGTCAAAATGGATATTTCCTTTGACCCCGAGGAAGGTTTTTCGAAGTTTTTCGCGATCCCAATACTTCCTTTACTTTGTACAAGGAATATAGACGAAAATTAATATTTAAAACAAACTTTGAAGAAAAGAAGTGAAAAAGTTTTATTTTTTTTTTAATTCGGGAGTATTAATTAAGCCGATCAGCAAGTGAATTTCACGTATTACTAATCGCTATCCAAACTGAAGAAAATTTCACGCTTGTTAAATTTTTTTTCGGTTTTCAACTGAAGAATATGTGAACAGATATTGTAATGTAGATAAGCCAGCTTTCCTCGTAGGAATGATCACAAATTTAAAAACCTTCCTTTAGTATTCCTAGGATTATGAACAACCGGTTTTTTTTTATCACGTCTATATTCTTTTGAATGAACCACGATGAATTATCCTGTCGATGATAAGAAGAAAATAAATCGGTAAGTTAACACATCCTAGGGCTCTGTCTAGACAAATTTCAAATTACACGTTTTATCTTGCAGTAGAATATGGCAAACACTTATGAAGAAAATTTATAAACGCGTCACTTGCAGGAGGTTTAAAATGTACTATTTGGAAATTTTCCGCTTTTCTTCACTTTTATTTGACATTATCTCAATAGATTTTCTTTTTACGTTTTATGTATTTACCGGTAATTTAACAAAGTTACTGCACGTCGAACCTAAAAAAAATTGTTTTCTAACACCTACTGTTTGCGTTTAATAATAATTTTATCAAAAAGTACAGTTAAGGAAGTATTTTATTCAAATTTACGAGAAAACACCCATATAAAACGATAATATTTGCCGGATAATTAAAATTTCAAAAACAATTTTTTCAGTATGGCTGTTTTTTATCCTTGGATCAGGAAACAAAGTGAAACTTTACCCTAGATGTAACTCAAAACGATGGGTTTCTAGCTCCATGTTGATATAAACTTTTTTCTGTATTTTCACTTGTAGAACATGTCCTGAAATTCTTATCATTTCTTCACTAGGTTCTCTTAGTACTGCGTTGTTCATATTCGTTCCTTAATACGATTATGAAATTTAGTACGTAGTACTGGGAAATGATTCGATCAATTTTTGGCAAAAAAATGAGGACGTTATAATGGAATTTACTGTAATTTCTTGAAAAAGGTGGACCTTATTAAATCTTTTTCGAACGTGAATTTTTCGTTACGAAAAAAAATAACAACTGTAACATTATTAGGCACGACCGATGTAAAATTAAGTTAAAAAAAGAATATTATTAAAATTTTAATGATTTCTCTACTTTTTACTCTTTTAAACCGTCGACTTTTATTTATTATTTTTCTGTAATTAGACATTTGTATGATTATAACGATTTTCTAAATTTATTAGAGGATAATGATGTAATTTACAATCCCTATCCGTAATTATATGAAGTTTATAAATGTTTTAAACAATCTTTTTGAAAAGCCAACCGTCTTTTCTTTTTTTATTAAAATTTTGATGCGTTTTAATTATAACAAGTATTTTACTATTATAATTGAAAGTTAAAATATTTTTAAAAATCGGTTTATCCAGGCCAACACACATTTATGTACGTACGTACGAACATTATCACCCCACAATTTTTTGTCTGTTTTTGGGATCCTGGGTCGTGAAACGTCGAGAAATGCAAAGAGCTATACCTCATTTTTTGACCGATTACCATACTTTCTCCTTGCAGCATACCTCTAGAAGTATGATCCCAGGAATTGAAAAATCACCGTTATCTGGCAATGGGACTCTTCGATTTCTTAAATTACGTTTCGATACAAAAATTTCCCCAAAATTTCATTCTGTCCCTAATTAGTGCCTTTTTAAAATTATATTTTTATTATAATAATATAATATATATTTTATTCATGTGTAATAGAAATTAGATCTTGCATTTCTCTTTTTTTTATTATTTATTTATTTTTTTTATTTTATTATTCCTATTCTTTTTTTTATTTCTTTTTTTTAAATAAACGAAGAAGATATCTGTATACACTCGTATATTAAATCTATTAATGTAGTGTTATTCTTTTTTTAAAAATGATTCGTAATTATTTTAAAATAAGAAATTTCTGCCTCATTTTTGTTATCCTCATACTCATTTTGAATAAGTAAAAAGAAACATTAGTGAAAAGAAAATTTTCTTTTTACTTATTATTAGATTACTTTAATTTTATTTATTTCGGGATATATAAATATAAGAAAAAAATTGCCAAATTTAAAACCCAAGAAAACATTAAAATATAAAATATTACAAACTCAAAATACGATCGAAGTTGTATCAGAAATATAAATTCTTCAGAGAATAAATAAATCAACATTTTTAAAACTGTTTTAATGGAAACAATAGAGTGTGTTTTCTATATTTATCGCCGGGTTTATTCTTTATTTGTCTTAATTTTATTTATTGTTTATGTTTATAAAAAAACATATATTTCATATTTCTATCTTTTTATTATACCACGAATTTCATTCTACAGAATTTGATTCGCAGTATTTTGACCAGCAGCTTCCTTCTAATTAACTTTTATTTTAATCAAAAATATACTTTAAAAGATTATTTAAATAATTATTAACAATCAAACAAATGAGAACGCTAACAAATCAATATAATTTTTTAATACAGCGTACAATTATTTCAACTTTTTTTTGAAAATTAAATCGTGTATGCCAACCGAAAATTAAATTTAAGTAAAACTTTTTGTGCAGTTTTACATAAAGATCGGCCATTAGTACTATATTTTCTTCCATGTTATATTTTCTAAAAAGTGTTAGTCGATAAGACAATTTTTAAATACTTTCTCACTTTTGTGTGAGTGTAAACACATCTATTTACATTTTTAATTTACATCTAAAAATTATCATTTTATACGAACACCATGAAAAAAATTCATTAGGGTAATTTAAATTAATTATTTTAACTTTTAAAATGTTAAAATAGTAAAAATATACTATTTTTTTTTAATAACTCTATTATTTTGTTTTTGCACGTAAAACATGTTGTTTTGTTTTTACATTATAACATACTAAAATGATTCTTTTTATTAGAATACACTAATTTTAAATACGAGTCGATGGTTATTTCAGAGATTCTATCTGTGAGGGATGGAGGTGGAGCTCCAGAGCCCCCCAGTCGTGCCCCCTCGGCCAGTCAACCACCGGTGGTCCCAAACACGCGTCCCAAACCGGGACACAGTCTCGTCCATTCAGGTATCCCACATAAATATATCAACTTTTTTTCCACATTTTATCTTGTACTATATATTAAACACAAGTGATGTACATGTACTGGAATCGACATAGTTTTTTTTTTTTTATCGTAAACTAACAAATTCTGTTTGCTACTGATTGTTTATTTATAAATTTTTTTTTGTATGTTAAATAATATTTAATAATATAATCATAATGTAATGTAGGATAATGAAATAAAAATGTCTTTTAAAAGACATTTTTTAAAACTTACTTTTAAAAGTAGTGTTAAGGACTTAGTTTAATTAGATTACTAGTTAAACTAAGTCCTTTAACTTGTGCTATACGATACTTTATTATTATCCAAAATTGTCATTTATTTTATAGAACAGCATGAAGACATTATAAAAACATAAGTATACCAAAGAGAATACTGATAAAAACAAAGGAAAGCGTTTGTTTTCTTCATTCGTACCGTACATGAATCACAGATATGAATGACACAAGATGAAATTTAAAAATAGATCTTTAGTAAGCTGTACCGTAATTTAATTTTGAATAATATATGTAAAAATATACTTTTTATGTAGCAGTAGGCAATTATTGTGTTAAATTATTAAACATTCTTAACATGTAATTCTCTGGATTTTGTTTTCGGTGCATATTCCAACTTAGTTTACCAAGTAATAAATCGCCAGGATAATTAACCGAATCCTCTTTATTAATTAATTTACATGCGCGATTAACGAGATTACAATCAGTTTTTTATGTAAGAGAGGCATTAGAAAATCAAAATAAATAGATAGATAATTAGCAATAATAAAACTTAAATTACTTTGTAAATGACGTATGAAATAAAATAAAAGCTGTTCACATTATTGCGTAAATTTTTCAACAATTAATAATAAAAAAATTCCTTTCGACACACCAGTAGGCGGAGGTAGATTTCACCAGTGATAAGTAGGAGATAAAAAAGATTTATAGTAAAGAAAACCTTCAAATTTACTAAATTTAATAGTTTTGATTAACCTGTAACTCCAGGAGTAGCTTGAAAAAGAAACGGCTGGAAGCTGTTCCGATTGAAAAGGATAAGGCAACAACTAGTGATCATTGTCAAAGTCCGGAAAGCGTCGATCCGTAGTTCCCTCGAAAAGGGATTCAAGAAAGCAGTCCCACCGCAAATCTATTAGAGACAATTTTATGCTTGATGCGAGTGACGTCTCTTACAGCAGGAGTAATACTCTTGCCACAGACTCGTACGTAGATAGCTTCAGAACCGTGGCAGACGGTGCCGGTTTTGCGTTCCACTAAGTTTCAAATTCGTCATGTTTCACATTCTCCTGTTGCTACCGTCGATTTGCCGTTATCAAATCGTTTTCAGGACCTCCCAATGGAGGATGGTAATATCAACGTCTCTAAAAAGAACGTCATTAAGCCGATAATCCTATACGTCATCGACAACGTTATCCGGCTTGAATTAATTGAAACTGTGATTAAGAAGTGCGATTACAGCATAAGAGTATTCAGCTCTAAACAATTACGTGTTATTTCGAAAGAGCAGGACGTCTAAAACTTCGTACGTGAGTAAATCTGATCGATCATACATTTAATAGTATGGAAGAAAGCTTCCTGGTTGTAGAACTTGCTTCTGGTTGGTTCTTAGCTTCCCGGTTGTTCAAGGAACTTACAATATCCGTTCAGATCTACCTTATTAGAGGAAAGCTTGAGGAACAGAACATCTTGACGCAATTCGAAGTACAATCGATGCCAGACATCGGATCACAAAACCACACAATAATACAAAAAACAGAGATACTGTTTGGTTTTTTCTTTCCAACCTGTTGTCGTTGTTCGTATTAAGATCATAACGTGTTACTGTTTTTTATTCTCTTGTTCATATCACATGTAACAGCAATCCGCTGTTAAAAAGCAATGTGTCGTAGTTTCTGTAATAATTATTCTATCTATGTTGATATTTGGTTATACTTTAGTAAACCTTTCGGCCTCATAGGTTTTTTGTAACTCACTTCGTAGTTTAAAAAAGGCTGTTTTAAGAAATTTCGTACCGAGCTGGTTTTAGAAATTTTGATCGGCATTTTTTTACAAGTTTCCCATATATAGTATCTGAAATGGAATTCGTTAACGGTAGTGTTAAACGAAAGACTGTACGAAAATTAGGTTTCTCTTCACGTTCTAAACATATTTTCAAATTTCTTGAAGAAAAATATAAAGAAAACACAGCTTCCAGTGACAGCAATTTTACTGATGAAAATATTTTTAAAAAAGGGATGCTGTAAGTTAGGTTTTTTTTTCAAAATATGAAATGTAATATCGGTGCTCAGGTTAATAGCTTTAATAATAAAACTCAACAGATATTTAAAAATATTTCTGATAAAGTCACCAAAGTTACTTCAAATATAGTAACTTTACATTAATACGTGATTCCTTTCTAAATCAAAATCGTGCTACATTGATCTGCGTCAAAAGCGAGCCTAGTGTTGAAAGAGACTGTAGTGTTCTGTGCGATGATATGATTATAGATGCGCAAATTCATAATATGATATCAGATAGTTTTTCGCCTTGATGAGAAAAATAATAGCGTACAAGCCCTTGCCGAATGCAGTAGTTCTGTTACTTTTGGCATCGCTTCAGGAAATTATATGTTTGACACTGACGATGCATGTTTTTGCTGAAATTGCATGCGATAGTACTACTGAAAATACTGTAGTAGTAAGCAAAGTATGTTCAGTGTCATTTAATAGCGAGTCTAATATTTTTACTTTATAAAAATATTAACTCTTCGGCAAATCTGAATAAAAAAGGTGAAGCTTGTCACAGGAAACCTAAAATTTTTACTGCAGAAAATAAATAAAAAATCAACGATGAGAAAAGACGGAGTAATCAAACACGCATTAAGACCTCATAGGAAGAAATTTGTGGAAAAAATCCCATAGAATAGCAGAAAACAAATTAATGTAAATGTTTGGAATGTGAGCAACAGAGAAAAGCGATTTTTTATTCAGATTTGTGTTGATGTTAATAAAGTTCAAAGAAGGCGTGGTGAAAATAGTCCAAAGAAAATACGAACACTGAGATACTTCTTGACAAGTAAAATTGGTGGAAAACAAGATCTATGGGAGAATTCTTGTTGAATCTTGTTGTTGCTTTTTTATTTTAGATTAGACTTGATACGTTTTCAAAAGGAGACAAAAGCAAAAAACGGTCTTCTTGCGCAGAACTGCAGAAGAGTTCTTTTTTTATAAACACTGGTATAAAACCTTTGTGTGTAATGTTTCTTGTGCACTGGTTATTTGTTTGTTCGTGCCGCACATCAACTAAACATTATAATCATGACTTAGCCTGATCGGATTAAAACATTAAATTTTGGATTATATTAAAAGAAGGAGCAGAGAAAGTTTTTAACGTTTTAAATATTTTATGTTTGTTTCTTTTAATGAAGGAAAAAATTGAAGTTACGATTACGACATTGAAGTACGATGAAAATAGTTATTAGCTTATTTAAAATTTCTTTAAGTAATTTAAAGAAATTGATAATTTTCCTTTAAATTTTTTATTTAATTACAACAGAATTTGGGGTAGAGGATATTCAACGTTATTCCTAAATAATTTTTGCTTTATATCTAATATTCTCATAACTATTTTTGCCTCATATCCTACAACCCATCGACAATAAAAAAGTTGAAATTAGGCATAAATGTTTAACTATATATATATATACCAGCTTTGTCCTGTTTTCGACTCACATCAGTCGAAATATGACTAATCATAAATAAAATTGCACCATAGTGTACTCACTTAAATATATAATGTTTCAAATAATCATATTACTCCTAAAACGAGTGTTACTAAATACTCGTAAATACTCAAATAAAATTTAACCCCAAAAAAATTAGAGACTGAATAGGAATTCACACTTAAAATATCAGTTTTTTTTTAACCTTAATTTGCACGATTCAAAATCCAACTGTATCTAGTATTACAGAAGATTACATGGGAAGATTTTTAAAAAAGGGTGGTTCTTTTGATACGTTTTCAAAAGGAGACAAAAGTAAAAAACGGTCTTCTTGCGCAGAACTGCGCAAGAGTTTTTTCTTTATAAACAGCGGTATAAAACCTTTGTGTGTAAATTATTATTTGTGTGGAACCGAGTTAAAAATCAAAAATATTTGTTGAATTTTAAAAACTTTTTGTTACTCACTGTCGAGCAAATTTAAACTTTTATTAAGTAGCATCGACGAAAGTATCTGTATTTAAAATACGCGTATTTTGTGGTCCAAAATTCAAAAATGTTATGTAAAATACAGTAACACTTACAGTTTTTTTGTTATAGGGGATAGGGCTTCGACTAAAACAGCAGACATATTTTTGAAATGTATGTCGAATAAAAAGTATATTTAAATCTAAAACACGTTAAATTTAATTAAAGACGTATAAGGACCATAAGATTAAAGATTAAAGACATTTAAGACATAAGATCAAGATTAAAGACGTAATAAGGACCATATGCAATAAAAAATATGAAATGTTACAAAATTTATGTGATCTATGTTAAAACATATTTACGTATGATAAAACATAAAGGTACAATGCAGCGACTAAATATTTCAATTTTTTCACTTCTGTTCAGTAGAATTTTCTTTTTTTAAAAACCAGCAGTAGTCACCAATCATAGATGGTCCCAGGGTTTCTGTTTCTATTATCCTGATGTCCTGGTGAAGTCTCTCTCATCGGTCGTACTTTACTACTCCTAATTTTTTCGGAAAAAATCCAAATGACAGTGCAAAAATGTATTTTTAAGGACATGCGTCATCCTATTAATTCATTAGCTTTTAAGAGTTCATCTATAAAGGTTTTATAGTTTTCATGTTTCTTATTACCCAGAAATCCCATCACAACACTTACAAAACAGTTACAAGCTATCGATTCTTTGTCGTTTAATTTTTCTTTAAAAAGCGGATTATTAAAAGTCACCTTATTTGAAGTCTAATAATTATGTGAGGCCTTCTTTTTAGTTTTGCTTAACTGGGAAAATAGTTTTTTTAAAGTACTTAAAGCACCTTCTTTGTCTATAGGTTTAAAAAATCGTTTCATTAATCCAAGCTTAATATGGAGAGGCAGGAGAAGCATATCTTTATCGGATGAACAAGGGAAGCGTACGTTATATTTGAAGTACTTGGTTCTAAAGAAGTTCTACGAGGCCGATCTTTATTAATGAAATGTTTTTGTATCAGACTCTCCCACAGTCACAAAACACAACAATATATGTAAAACCCTCTTGAAGCCCTAGCAATATACCTATCGTTTTCAAATTTCCATAAATATCCCACTGACACTGTTCATATTTAACTTCATTGAGTATGGTAGGCAAGTTATCATAGTTCTCTTTCATTGTCATGTCATGTAAAAGGAAAATGATCTAACGAAATTTTAGGTGTCTGAGTTATGACTAATTTCAAGACTCACTTAGCAAAAAAAAAAAAAAAAAAAAAAATTATTAAAAACATCGGAAGATGTATGTTTCCAACGCACACCTATCACATCCAAATGTACCTCTGTTAGCCAGTATTTTGATAAATGTCTCTGGACTGGATGGATATAAATTATTAAAAAATCCATCGTAAAATTTTTATAATTATCGAAGAATGAAAAAAAATAAATTTCGGTCATAATTACGAGTAATAAAAGAATAAAGTTATCTATTACGAGTAATAAATAACTTGAATAAAATTAATATAAAAAAAAATATATATAATTAACGATTAATTTGTGTACACGACTATTGTTATGACTACGCAAATAATAATTTTTTAAATTAGTAAAAAGACGGTAATTGAATATTAACATGCCGCCTAGTATGTTTTAAAAGCATTATTGTATACAGATGAGTCATCGTGTACAGAAACGCTGTTGATGTGCTCTAACTGTGTCTAGTGAGTAGCTGCTAGCTAGCAGTTGTGTATGTAACCAACTAGTCATGTTACGCGCATGCGCTTCATGATACTGTTGTAGGCAGCGTTAGTTTTGTCAGCAGCCGATTACTCACTACGACAGTTGTTGTTCAAATATAATGTTAATTATAATTTATTAGATTAATTTTTATATTAGTGTATTTATTTTAGTAGATAAATTATTTACGGCGACAATGTTATATGTAAAAACAACGCTTTAGTAGATCGCTACGCTACCTACAAGTGCAATGGCCGTTATTTGTCAAACAAGTATTTTGAAATGTAAGTCTTGTTTTAAGTAGTTCGTAATAACTTATGTTAATAATTTATTTTTATTTTCAGAATTTTCGAAATTTATCACCTTCTAGGTAGATTTATAGTGTAATTTTTTTAAAGTGTGATGCAATATTATTTGTTAGAATTTTCATTTAACCTTACAAGGAACATGTTAATTTCGAGTCCCGTAATTCTTTTGTTTTAACTTCATATTACTCGTCTACATTTAAATTAAAGTAAAGGCTGAACTTTTGACACACTACCCTTTTACTTTATTAACCTATTACTATTCCATATCATTTTTTTTAAATTAGTGTAATATTTTGCTTTATTTGATTTTTGATAATAAACTACAACAGGTTCTTGATTCAACTTATGTTTTTTAATACGAGTGTCCAAGTCTACATCCAATAAATTAGTTTTGAGGACTTGTTTTTATTTTGTAAAGAGAATTTATGGGAAGTTTCAAAACTGGTGATCCGTTATGTTTTTAACAAAAAAGGTGTACATTTTTTAACGAAACGTTATACATTATTTGAAGGGTTTCTTTTGTGCTTATCATTGGTAATAATATATTACATAGAAAAATAATATCTTTGAGTTATATAATTCTAAGTATTTTCATTCAGTTCACGACATTTTATTAAAAAACAGATTAAAAAATGAATGCACGTTTACATATTTTTGAGATCCTTGTCTCACACTAGTTAGACATTCTATTCAACATAGTAATAATTCAGCGTTTCCAGTTAAAAAAAAATTAAACGTTTAGTTAAACATCAGGTACATCACAAATAAACTTTTTTATACAGATTCAAACTTTCTACCGTTTAAAGCATTTCAAAATTTAGAAATAAATACGAAAAGCAATCTTGAAATCCACTAAAATCATTTGACAATAAATCTATTAGACATCAAAAAACTGTACTAAGACTGAAACAAAAGCATCTGATAGACTTTTTGGGCTTACCTTTCAAAGGGTAATTTTACTGATGAAGATAATAATACTGTATTCAATTAAATTTAATCGCATTAAATTGCTCAATTTAAGGTAACTCTACTTAGCGTTATTTTTTAATGTCACTTCCTAAATAAAAATATGCTAAATGTTTTATTGTATAAATTGGTTTTTAATATAACAGTTAAAAAAACTCTTAAAAAAATTAATTTTATGAAAATATCCAATATTAGATGCTAGAGTCCTTAAAGATGTTTTTAATAACGTTTATGTATATCATACCTAGGAGAGTATGATGTAATCAATGATTACACCGATGATGAAATGTACAGTAATTTTAATAATGACTATTTTACAAAAAAATCAACGTAGAATTATTATTATTTTTAACGACTATTTTTTGTCAGGTATTCTCCTAGCTATAAATGTACGGTATATTATAAAATTTAAATAAATTTTGCCATCACTTTGACAAACAATGATGACTAAGTCTGTAAGAAAGCTAAACCTACCTGGTTAGTCTAGTGGTGAACTCGTCATCGCAAATAAGCTGATTTCGAATTCGAGATTTCCAGCATTAAAGTCCTAGCAAAGGCAGTTAGTTACTTTTACATGGATTTGAATACTAGATCGTGTATACCGGTGTTCTTCGGTGGTTGGGTTTCAATTAACCACACATCTCACAAGACTACAAGACTACACTTCATTTACATTCATACATATCATCCTCATTCATCCTCTGAAGTAATACCTGTACTGTAATTCCCGGAGGCTAAACAGCAAAAAGAAATTGTATATTACAAAGGGGAAAATAGACTAATCGGGTTAATTTTACAAGTGGGAAGTTGACTTTTTCATGACTCCCTTTAATCAAAATCATAATTTCAAAAATTTACAGAATTATTATGTTTTAATATATATATATATATATATATATATATATATTTGTTTTGGTTTTTACAAACAGACTGGTTGGACCGATTCGAATGAAATTTTTTCACGATGATTTCTGTACATAGAGCACTGTTGTCATTTAACCATTTTACAATTAGTAAAGGAATCGAGATGCAAACATTATGCATCAAAATTTTAGTCAAAAAAAAAAAAAGTTCAAAATTTTACATGAAGATTATTAGGTAAATTTATTATTTATAACTTAATCCTCATTAGCTGAGATTCTTTTTGGTTGTATTTGGTTTCATTGAAATTCCCAGAATTTGGTGGGGGGCAGAAAACATTTTTATCTCTTTTTTGTCGTTAATGGATCGAAATCACATTGTTTTACTGATGAGATGATTTCTTTCTATTACCGTATATACCTTTCATTACAGATTCGGGGATGGGGGATATTAAGCTTATTTTTTTTCCTTTTTTCGTTAATTATCGTTTTGCTTGATATCTTCAGGCTGGATGAATTAATTTTTATGAAATTTTGTACGAAGTCTTAAGAATACGGGTAACTGATACCATTTAGTTTTGTTTATAAATGGTTGAAGGGGCGATATACAGTACTATGAGTCCGTATCTCAAAATGTTACTCAAACATTAGAATGATTTTTTACGTTACTCTTTGCATGATGTTATAAAGTTTCACTGTGGTGCTCTGTAAAGAGTAAAGATTTTCGCGTCGACGATCTGCCGTCTTTTATTTTTGTTTATGTAATTTTCAAAAATTCGTGATTCAAAAAGAATGTAATAAACTTTCGGAACGTTCTGCTGGTGAAAATGAAAAAGAAAGTTCATATAAACATAGGTTTAAACATAAGATAGGTTCATATAAACATAGGTTTCAAAAAGCTTCATTAGCGAGTGTCGGCTGGCGAATGATTTCGCCAGCCGACACTTAACAAGATTATTTTATGTTTGACATAAAATAATCTTGTTAAACTAGTAATAAATACGTAAAAGTTTTAAACAAAACTTGTAAAGAATTTGATCTTAACTAAAACGATGTGAATTAAGTCCATATAAACTAAAAATAGATGAAAAAATTTCGAAGTTTATTAATCAAAAAACAAAATGGCACTTCGCCTCTTTTTTTTGCCATTATTAAAGAAATAATATTTTTTACCACATTGTCCTCCAAGGTCAGCTGATACGGATTACTGTATAATATGGATTAATGCCTGATATGATTTATTGTGGATGGCGCGCGCGCACATACACACACACACACATACTCACAAACTATTACCGGTGGCTCCGCTTGAAATCATTAGTATATGAACAAAAGTAAAACACGTGTGTAAGAGAAGAATCGGTTATTAGAATTCTGAGTGCAATACAACTAACACAAAACAATCCTGTTGACAAACGGAAAGCCATAAAATAAATTGTTAATCGGGTATAACGCTGTTTATTATCACATTGACAGAGGACATTTAAACAATTTAATTGGTTGTAAGTCGGTTTTATTTTTGTGTTTGTTATTTATCTAAAATTTTTAATTATTTTTTTCTGTAAAATTAAAAAATTTGTTACTTTAATATTTAGTTAAATTCTGCCACATTTTGTTATGTTTTTTTTAAAAATAAAATCAAAATTTCTTACATTTGTATTTATTTATTGTGGACTTTATTCATATAATTTTACTCAGGATCGAATTCTATTAGTTTGGTCAAAACCTTTGCGTTTTATTACTCGGTAAAAAAATCATTATTTTATGTCTAATATAAAATTGTGAGTTTTTTGACTCTAGATTAAAGGCGAACATTTTTTTTAACACCAGATTTATCGAAAACTACTAACGATATAGTTCTGGGATTTTTTTTCAGTTTTTCCGATCTGATTTTTTTTTTTAACCTCCGGGTCCACCGTTACGTATTGCTTCAGAGGATGAGATGAATGATTTGTAGCGTTTGTGAATATGCCATGCCTGACCGGAATTCGAACCCGGGGGACCTCCGGATGAAAGGCCGATTTCAGATGAAAGGTTAGATTTCATTTAAAAACCACTAAATATACTCCTTAATGTTAATCCCAATTAGTACTGATTTCCGGGTTACAAATGAAAGAGAAATCTTTTACTACCCGACAATTGCTAACGAGCGTTTCTCAACCTACGTTTATATGAATTTTCTTTTTTATTTCCACCGGTAGAATATGGAAAATTTATTACATTCTTCGAGAATCACTCTTTCTAATATGTCATCGAATTATGGCAATTTTTTCATTTAATTTTAATAATGCGCGTTGTTCTTAAGCTGGTAAAATTGATTTCATGAGTTTGTTAGTAAATAAAAGGTTTAAAATCGATACTTTAGACTAAAGGAAGTTTTTTCTTTTAATTCATTGAACTTTCTTAATCTTTCTTAAATTGTTTTACTTGAAATTTTTCAGATTACGGTGAAATTAGGTTTAAACTTTAATGAATTAATGATAAAACCCGAATTACTTATTAAATACCTCGAAAATATGTTCTTTTTTTTAAAAAAATAATTGACATAACTCATGGTATTTTCTTTTTAAATAAATATCTCTGTTTTTTTTTTATAAAGAAAAATCATTCCAGTTTTAAATATGATAATAAAATTATAAATAAATACAAATCCTTGAAATATAATTGACTAAAATACAATAAATTGTAATTGGATTTAATTTTAGAAGTTTAACTACATTTAAAAAGGGCCTAGGATTCTTTTCCTTATTTTTAAATAGAAAGAAGTTTATACAAGATCGTATGTTATATATTCATGTCACGAACTTTTACTTTCGTATTCCTTTACCCAAAGCTTTTTATAAGCCACGCATCTTGAGTCAGGAATTTCTTGCCTTATTTATTATTTAGGCCACAAAACTATAGATTACATTTTTCTTTCAAGATGAGTGTTAATATCGGTAAACGAAAACTAAAATTTGTTCCTTCGATGAAGTCGTTAATTTGTCTTTATTTTTTAAATTAGGTTTTAACTGACCGAATTAAATAAAATTACGATTATAAAATATTTTATTTATGTTAAACGTGGTTCGTTGAATGCAAACTACATATTTATATATAATAACTTTTCAACAGTTAACAGTAGAAAAATTTAATTTAGTAAATCCTCCTACCTTAAAACTGTCTGTATTTGTACTGAGATCGTAAAAAAATTGAGCCTCCAGGAAGACATATAAAAAATTTTACACATAGGTTAGGGTTGTGAAATGTCTTTTAAAAAAATTGTTGAATACAAAATATTTAACAAAAAAAATTCGGGTTTCGAAAACACTAACCAAAAATAGAGCGATTTAATATTTTTCATAGCTAGAATCAAAATTGGCTAACAGTATCTTTCAATTTACCTGTTCGACTGTGAAACATTAAAAAAAATACGATTTAAAATAGTTTTCCACCTCGAAACAAGTACGTAAAGAACAAGGTAAGTCTTTCTGGTTTTGTCCCACCGGTTGGTTACCGCAGGGCATGAAAACTTTAAAACGTTTAATAAAATAATTTATCACAATCACACAAATAGTGCACGAAACGCATGAAAATTGACGCGGTGTAGAAGTGGCATTTATTCATCGTTAACGTCGTTCATTGTTCGCTTATTACAACCGTTAGAAAGGCTTTAGAAGAAAAATCCAAATGCCAATGAATGCGTTGAAACGGTTACATACCGAGCGGCATGAACGTTTTGAACTCTCGAAAAGAATTTTTAACAGAGAACAGAGACAGATGTCAATTTTACGGCTATAAAAAAAATATTGTAAATCGATTGCAATGTACACGGCTTTCTGCGGCAAATTTCCAACCGGAATTACAGAGTATGATTATTAAATTATATTAATTTTCCTAGTTTAGCTTGATCGGATTTAAAGAACGGGGATATTCAATATAATTTTTAAATAGTTTTTACCTCAAAATTTGTTGAGAAAAAATTTTAATTTGGTTATGTACAGAATGTATCACGAGACTGTCATAATCTATTCTACTCGTGAAAATAATGAAAAATGTTCATATAAATTTATGTCCTAAAATAGTCGTTTGCGAGTTGCGGTTAGCGAATGATTTCCCTTGGATTTCAACTATCCTTGAGGTCGTACTGAAATATTCAGGTCGTTAATTAAGGAGCAGAATTAGTGATTTCTTATGGTTTTTGACCTGCAAAATTGAGTAAAATAAGTCCAATAACTTTATCTGCTCTTATTGAGAAATTTGGGGTGAAAACCAAGAAATCGGGATAAAACCTTTGTTTATTGTGTATGACGTACAATAAATTGGTAATTAATATATAATACTTTTAAACTAAACGCGCAGAAAATTTAATTCTTAACAAAATAGTCTGAGTAATTGGTGTTCATTATTTGTAACTCCCATCGGTTTATATATTTTTCAAAACTTTTTGGAAAGTTTGTACTTCATATTATTGAACTCCCGAGAAATGTCTACAAATTTTTTTCATAGACCTCGGATCTAAAATGTATAGAAATTTTTTGCAATGAAAAAGATGCGCAAGATATTTTATATTCTTGTATAACTTTGCCGGTTTAGACACACAAAATAACACGCGTACGTGCAACACACACAAACGCACCAGATATGGTCTGAATTTTGACCCTAAAGGACAGCGAGCGAGCTATCACAGTAACCTTTTTACTTCCTTGTACGAAGTAAAGGAAGTATTGTAATCGCGAAAAATTTCGGTTTTTAAATTTCAACGGAAACATCCAGTTTGGCTATCCCTGAATCCATTTTGACTAGTTTCGGCGTGACCTCTGTACGTATGTATCTCACATAACTCAAAAACGATTAACCGTAGAATGTTGAAATTTTGATTTAAGACTGTGGTAACATCTAGTTATGCACCTGCTCTTTTGATTGCAATCTCACTGAGAGCTTTTCAACGATATATAAGCGGTACTTATTTTCATTGTTTCCAGAGTTACAACCAAATAAAATCTTAATTGATGAAATATTTGGATCTTACAATGGTTATTTCTCCAACCTGGTTATTTGTTAATATCAATAAATCCTGCTATTTTGAGTTATTTCCAGGTAAAAAACTTCTAAACTTTTGGGGGGGAGAAACAAAAAGTACCACGAATTTTATGGACTGAGAGTAAAAGTTTTTTGAAATGCTGTTGTTCGCACTATATCTGACTATATAGTGCATAAATACTGCATGCATGTCATTTCATGATTGCAATATTTATGATTTTTGGAATAGTTAAAATTGAAATATTTGGCACGAATTATTTTTTAATAGATTATTCCCATACCTCTTGGGGAAAAAGATTTTAGTAAATAAAATTTTTTTTCCGAGGTTCAATAACAAAATGATGCAGTTAATTATGGAATATTTGCTATTGCATTTGATACATCATTATATTTCATAAGAAATAGATCTAAGATTGTATACAATTGTGTAGAGTTACGTAAGCATTTATGTGTAATGTCTGAAAGTGATAAATTAACACTTTTCGCCGAAATTGGGCCCGATAGATAAGTTTCATAATAATACACCGCCTAATTATGACAGTAATTTCTTTTAGTCTAATTGAGACTAAAAATATAAAATAAGGTTTTTTAATTTTTAAAATACTTTTTTTTACTAATTAAAAAATCACAAAAATATACCGAAATTTCACGATTTGGAAATTATTGAATAAAAGTATAAATTGTTTGGAAAAATTCTCCAATATAAAATATATTTAAAGATGCATTAAAAAAAAGAAAAATAATTTCAATTTCATATTAATCAAGATAAATGTTTATAATAAATAAACTCTTTGCTTAAATTCAGATAGGGGACCTTCATTGTATCGCATAGCAAATTATCAATGAAATTATTATAAAATATAATGTAATACAATGAAGGGCACCTCACGCTTTTATTATTTGTGATATAAAATGTAATGGAATTTTGTTAATAAATTCATTCGATATGCATTATTATAATTAAATGTAGCTGAGAGATGTAATAAATAAATGTTCACACAAAAAGTATATTTACTACCGTGAATAGAAAACAGATTTATAGATTATCATTATCAATATAAAATGGTATATGAATTTAATCAAAGAGTTTATTAAAAACGTTTATTCTTGATTTAGTATAAAAATGAAATTATTTTTTAATTTTTTAGTACATCTTTAAATGAAAACGTACTTATTATTTTTATTCCATTTTTTTTTTTTTTAGAAATTCTAATACCTTAATCTTTATTTGATAATATAAGTAAATTTATTTTATTCATTATGTTATCTTCTGTTTTTGTCCATATTTTTATGTTTTAAATAATAAAATTCTGCAACTGTAGGGTTGTTATGTTCTTAAATTATCCCTAGAATTGTGTCCTACGTTGCCTAGACATGTTGATAAAATTGTTGTTACAAGGACCCCACTTTGAGCTCCTCTTATAGGTCTTTAACGCTCCTGCCAGTTATTGGCAAGGTTTTTGAGAAGGTTTTGTATATTAGTATGGCTGCTAGATTAAATTCTAGAAACTTTTGACATACGATCAGTATACCCTTCATCCAGGCAGGAAAACATAAAATGAAATTCTAAGGATATGAATATCGATCGGTTCTTCTATCGAGTCTGAATATGTTTTAGGTATCTTTTTAGACATATCAGGCACTTTTAATAATCGGTGGAGGCCCTCTACCCTATTTCAACTGCACAAGAGTAATTGTATGCAGAATGTTTTATATAGTTTTTCAGCGATTGAGACGTCGTTCTTTGAAATGGTGTCACTGAAGTAGGAGACTATTTAAAGGTTGTCCGCAGAGTAATGTTTTAGGACCACTGCTCTGGTTCTTTGAATTCAAATTTTTGATGCGATTGAGGTTACCAAGTGGATACTGCGTCATCGCGTATGCAAATGATAGGCTTTGAGATATTCAAGGAATGAGGATTACTTTCAATATGCTCCCAAAAAGGCTTGTAATGCTTACTTCGGTGTTCAGAGAGCAGTTCACCCTGATTAGGGTCATAATTTCAAAACCGTGCGTGTTCTACGTAAGGGTGTATTCAGAGAAATAATCCTGTATGCCAAAACCTGTCTGGGCTCGTAGAATAAAATACAGTCGTTATAGGAATATTTTGTTGAGTGCCCAGTGTCCCCTATTTCTGTCTGTGATTGTTGCCTATAAAGATTGGTTTCTCGAGAGGCGGTCTTTTTTCTTTCTGGTATTAAGCACATTGATATCCTTATGGACCGAGCGCCAATTAATTTATGATATCGAGAAGGTAAGTCTATTTACTTCTTGGTGCTTGAAGGAAATAACTAGGATTTCCATTTATGCGCAGTTCAGGTAGACTGAATGATCCGATGGTCATTTCTCATGAAAGATGTATGCAGGTGGTTAGATGGATCTCTCCCGATCGGCATAGTACGCAGTTTCTTCTGGTCATTGTGATTTTCAAGATAGGTTGTCCAGATTTGGTTAGATTAATTCAGGCTTGCGTCTAGAGGGTAAGATCATTGATGATGTGCACCTGTCTTATATGTCTGCCCAGATACGAAGTTGAATGTACCAAAGCAGTTAGATTGCTTGCGAGGATGAATTGTGGTTTTAATCTGCAAGTTAACTGGAAAACAGAAAGGGAATGGAACATAGTTGCTGGCTTCCTGAGATGGCTGAGGGGATCTGATATTATTACGGATGTTTAGATAGAATAGTAATAGTGGCCCCTAGCCGGGTGGCTAGGGGCCAGCCTGGGTGCTTACTTTGCCAAGAAAGGCGTTTTGGCATCGAGCCCCAATTTGCTGGGATATTCGCTGTTAGGATGTTAATGGAACTATGGAGAACTGTGTGATGGAGCTGAGTTGAGGGAGAATGTAGGCATTTTCCCCGCTCCTGAAAGTGGATCAGAGCATGTGTGAGATAATGTGTTTTCATTAGAAGCCGATTAAATTTGTGAATTTGTTTCTTGAATGAATTTAATTAGAGGACAAAATTGTTGTTGTACGATCAACACTTGTTTTGTTGGTATGATAATAGTAGTTTTGGTGTTTAAAGAGTCAATCGAGTAATAATCTGAGTGCATAGTCTAATTGTAGTTAGTTATGGAAACAGTTTTTGTGTGAAACTGTTACAGGAAGGTGCAGGTTCGCGCTTCTGCGAATAGGTCATTTTTATAGTTGAGGGTTGTATGTTACGGTAGTTGGTCGGTGTTGGAGGAAGCCATATGAAGGCAATAGTAAGTTGTGTAAATACACTAATGGAAACGTCTGCCGAGGCATTTGCATTGGTTCACAGAGCCAAACTGATGGCTGTCATGAGTTGTTAGATTTTGACGGTCTAAAAACGGCCTCTGCTAAAGTCCATCAGGGTGCTATAAATGGAGGAGGTGGTTCAGCGACCCGGAACATCACAAGGCCACAAGCATCTGCTACGGGGATCAGAATGATGTAATAAATTCATTTTTTTTTTTTTTTTTTTAATTTATTAAATAGCGCACTTCATTATGTTTTAGTTTAAGTAATCATTAGATTAAAAGAGGAAGATTTTAATGTTATTATTGACTAAAATATTTTAGTTTTGGAACACTAAAAATGTAAGAGAAAAAATTATCATCACCTTATTGTTAAATCCTTAAGAGAGAGCAAAAAGTTTTTGTTAATAATTATTAAAAAAAGTTATCTTAAAAAGAAAGAAAAGTTATAAAAATAATTTTTTTTTTAATTTTTATAAAAAAAATTTTTTAATAATTTTACTTAACAACAAAAACCTTTTTGTAACACAAAATTGAAACTTTTCATTTAACAAAAAATTATTACAAACAAGTACATTTTTTAATATAAAGATTTATGCAACGTACAAGCATACACACGAGCGCGCACGCACGCACACACACACATTCTTGTACAGTTTATTATTTCTTATAGCAAATAATAATATAGAAGAGAGTATAGAAGAAACTGGCCAAGGATTGCAAAACTTTTCCACCGCCTTTAGTTATTGTTAAACAAAATTTTTAAATTCAAATAATACAATAAAATTAGTCGTTAAGTAAAATTTATTTGTAAATATTATTATTATTTGGCTATTACGAATCATAAATCGAACAGTAAGTAGTGCCATAAAGTTGAAGAAATTTTTTACGTATTTTGCTGACTGAGGAACACGTGAGAAACATTTTACATTCATTCTCCTTCTTTTGGACGTTTTCATTCCTGGTATAATAATAGTTCTTCATTCTTTCGCTTTGTTTTTTCCTCCTCTCTCTGACCAGACGTAGTTAGTTTTTATTTCCCTTTCTCTTGAAAACTCTTCTAATCTTGTAGTACCAATCTTCTGAACGTTCTTCTATCTTGTATTATTTCTTCAGATATCTTCATTCCTTTTAAATGTTTTTGACTATTGAGATCTATTGACTTATCTTCTTTTTGTTGTAAATGGGGGTCAATGATTTGTTTTGTGAGGTTGTTATCATTTATTCTAATAAGATGACCGAAGAATTTGGCACTTCTTTTTCTGATGGTATCTGATGTTTTCTTACTTTCATTCTATTTGTAAAGATTTTTATTACCTTTGAATTTGTATTTATTTCACCTGTTTTTTTTTGGTCCTAGAATTTTTTCATTATCTTTTTTCTTTTTTTTTTATTACTTATATTTTTTTCTGATTTCAGTTAGTAATTTTATGAAGTTAATTAAATTAAAATAGAAATTGTAAGTATTATTAAATATAAGTTATTAATGATTATTCTTACTATCATCATTATTATACATAATAGTGAAAATAGTGTTTTTTATTGGTTTAGTCGGGTATAATTGTGTTAATACACAATTGTGAAAAAAAAAGTCAAACTGTCGGGTAAAAAATTTGGGTCTGATTTGATGCCCTTCAAACGTTCGTATTTTCACGTAATGGGAGCTTGGATTGATGTTGGTCATATTAGAAATAAATTGTTTCAGTGTAGGGACGTATACTATTTTTTCGTAATAATTTTGCCATGAATTTTACATATTTCCGGAGTTAATTAAATAGATATGAAACTATTTTTCTGTTTATTTTATTTTATTATTCAAAAAAATGTAATTACTAATTACATATTACCACTATAAATTTATAAACAGAGGCGCACTGTATTTGTACATTATTAAATTAATATGTAAGTAAACATTATTTCTTTGATAAATTCCTTTGATTATTCAATTAATAAGGATGAGTGTATAACAGTTTGTGATGTTACAAAGGGTAACTTTGCATTTATTAAATACATTCAGTTATTCAGTTTGATATTAATTTATTTAATTAATTCTAATTTAAAATTAATTGTGAGATTAACTAATTAATTTACTTCTATTGATAAAATAGAAAATGCAGCCTCACTGATATGCAGTTACAAATTTACGTAACTTAGATATTTTATTACCTAAGCTAACTACTGTAGCGTTACTGAGAATTAAATCTTAGGTTTCTTTTAACAACCTTCATCAAAGGCGATTCATCAAAGGAATATTCTGTCACCTACCTTGCTACCGGTTCTGTTAGTCATTATTGAACAAATTATCTACAAAAACATTATCCGTTACTTTTTCACTATTATAATTTATCTAATAGCAGTGATCATAGCACGATTAATATATTAAAATTATTATTTGAAGGAATAACTTTTACAGTGATTATAGTGGTAAATATACCATCTACTTCTACTTTGTCGTGGAAAATAATGTCAGTTATTAATCTGTAAAAAAACACATCGTTTACCATAATATTACATGTAAAACGAGAACTTTTATGAATAACCAAAATATGACAAATGTAAATACGCTTAATGTAAATAGCCAAAAACACTGCATCTTTTTATTTTTAATATTATTAATGGTTTTTTCTTTTCCTCTACTTATATGCAAAAATAAAAACAACTTTTGGTAACATTTGTTTCTAAGTGCTTACAGTATATTTTTCTAAAAGTACAAAGAAGGCATGATACTATATGTTAGGAAAGAATCAGGCATTTTTTATGATTTTAAATATAATATTAGGTACTTGTCTGTTATCGGGGAAGGGGAGAGATAAGTATATTTGTCCATTTACATATTAATCAGCGATATTGTATTAGTTTAACATTTAATTATTTTTTTTGTTACGCATTAGTCACTAGCGCTTTGTTACTGGAGTCCAGTAGTTTGCAATCGCCTTCTATGTGTGTAATTGAGTACGACTTTATTTTCTAATTGCCATTCCACGAACTCAAATAAATACTACCCTATGTAACAAATGCTGTTTCACAATTTTTTCTTTTTCTTTTTTGCACAATCTCACAAAAGTTCAATTTTTTGGGTGTGTGCCCTGGATTGGCGATTCATAAAACTGCATTTACGGTTTACCATAAAATGCATGTAGCTCTCATCTTCTAACGCTGTCGTACAGTAAGACTTGCAGGAAAAAATAAGATTAAACTCTTATTTTGACTGTTACATAATACTAATACATTATATATAGATCACGTCTATATAATGTAAAAATTATCCATATTAAAACTAAATTATTTTTGTAAAAACAAATTATAAGATAAAACAATAAATCTGAAAGCCCATATTAATTATTTAAAAATCATAAAGATATGAAGCGGTCATAATTACATTAAATATAAAAAATACAACGAATTAGGGTTTTTATTATTATTATTATTTTAATTATTATCTAAAACTTCATTGAAAGAGTAATATTATTTTTGTAAAAGAAAGTTTTTTAATTGTATTTTAAATAAATCGGTATGAAAATTATTTAAATTGTTCAGCGGAAGTATAAGGCCGATTCTCTTACGTCAAATAATTGAGTTGAGTTATACTGTGGTCTGGTTTGATAGAGGTTTATGTGACTTTTAACAAAGGTTGTAAATTCATAAATATAAACAGAAGAATACTTGTTAATGTTTTTAATTATCAAAATATCAGTCTACATGAGTCATATCTGTAGGCCCAAGATTATCGGATAGCCCATTTTGTTCTTGGGGAGCCCCCAAAAGATGTTATCCCTTGTGGTACGGGGCGTTTATTCCATGTGTAAGCATCTTGGATATGAACATTTTCATCTTTAGACGATAATATATGTATCCCAGTATCTCAACTTTACGTTCGGTTTATTGTATTCCAGATTTTTACCCAAGATTTAGTACATTTTTGCATCAAATTACTAATAAAATTTATTTATTGAACAACTTAATTATATCTACAATAAAAATTCCTTTTCCTCCAAAATTTAAAAAGCTACTTGGGAAAACATTAAGGAACCTGACTTAAAAATTAAGGTTTCTATTTAAATTAAAGCAACTCTTAGGTTATTTAAAAAAAAAAGATTATATTCTATCGTAAATTTTGCCATAACTAGTAATACAACAATAATTATTTTGAAATATGAAAACACTTCAAGAATAAAATACAGCAACTAATTCTGTAATTTAAATATTTAGTTAAAAGTCATAGCGATTAATTTATGTTTCGGTTCTCTAACTTTGTAAGATCAGAGTGTACCAGCAGGAAGTTTAAATTTGCTGTATGTTATAATTACAAACCGTGTCTGTGAGTGTAGTCGCTGCAGTCCTAATGCTGTTTAATACCTTATAAATTGTCCCTGAGCATATTTAACATGATGCTTATCTCGTTGACTCATTTGCATTACATTCATAAGCTCAGAGAAGCGCCCTCATTCCTCCTACCCTTCTCCCGTTCCGACTCGGATAAGATTTAAAAGTTACTTTGAATGTAAAGTTTTATTACTATTATTATTTTTATTAATAGATATTTATTTTTTGTATTTATGTTATTTAAATAATTCAAGTTTTAGTTCAGAAGCGGAATTGAAATTGTTAAATTATCTAAATTAATATTAGTAAATTTTCCATAAATAGCCTATTTTAAGCTCTACGCTTGTATAGACATTATGAAAATACGGCAAAAATGATTTTAACCGAGCTTTTTAACTGATGTTTGTAATGCCGATCAAAATATTAACTGTGTCTAAGCTATTGTAAACATCTACCGAGAAAAAATTTGGCTAAATAAAAGCAATTAAATATAGGTAAATCGAGTGAAATAACGGTTAAGATGACTACAATTAGGTAAAATTCTCTCAGAAATATGGCATAGTCATTCCCAAGAATATAAAGCATCCCGATCCAGGCTTACCACAAATGATATAAAGAAGAGCTACTCTGTCGGGTTTTTTATTGATCCAGACATACTATTTTATCAGGATTGTTCAGTATTTTAAAGACAAATGGCAATATTACAAAAAATATGTAAATAAATAAACTATAACTGTCTGATATTCTAGATGCCTTTGACATTAAAAATATCAGTTATTTGAAAAAAACTTACTTATCCTCTCTTTTGTTTTATTCAAAACGTTAGCTCCGCTTTTAATGTGTACCTTGGAAGAATAATGAGGAGTGATAAGATTTTTATTTTCTGTAAGCGTGATGTTAATAGAAATTCATTCGGATATGTTAGAACAGTATGGCAAAAAGTATCCGTGAAATGTTGTAAAAGTGGATAGAATTCTTTAAATCGGGATAAACAAGTGACTTCATCGTCGCAAAGACCGGTGGAAGTTTGTACTTGTGAAATAGCTGAAATTTGTAGTATGAAAATCAGTACTATCCATTCCATTACTCGTGAGAACCTAGCTGAATTAATGCAAAATGTGTTTAAGGTGGGTTCCGAGACAGTCAACTCAAAATCGCAGATACAAAACTTTAATTTTTACTAAACTTGAACAACGGTTTTTAACGGAAGGTAAATACTAATTTAGATAGCGTTATAACTAGCGATGAAATTTAGATTCTTCATTTGACTCTGAATCTGAACATCAGAATACGGAATACAAACATTCTAGTTCTCCAATCAGGAAACAATTTAAAACTTACATGTCAGCCGGTTCAGTGGTGTTAAAGGAATTTTGAGAATATAAAGGCCCTAATTTATTGTTGTTTGGAAGAAAAGCGCACAGTAAATAATGATTATTATTGTGATATGAGAGAAAATGATGTGAAACCCTATAATAAGGAGGAAACTTCTTGGTTCTCTCTCAAAAGGAATAATTCTTTTGCACGATAATGTTTGCATTAAATATTTCTCAAAAGACTTGGGAAACTACTCCTTTACTCCTATCAATTATTATTACCCCCGCATCCCTACCGATCCTATTCCCCTACTCACAGTCAAATTGGAAGGTATTAATATTCTCTTTACCATCCCGATCTTGCACGATCAGATATTTTGCCTATTCGGTCCTTTTAAATAGTTTTCATAGCATTAAGTTCGATAACAATGAGAAGGTCATGAATGTCACACTAATGAACAATTCTTTATTAATGGAATAGGAAATCTCTCAGAAAGCTAGAACAAAATTACCAGTGATGTTGCAGTCAAAAACATTAAACGGTTTGAGAAATGTTTTGAAACTGGAGTCGAGAGACTTCCACACCGATGCAACAATTTCATTTTGGTGAGAGGAGCCTTATACTTTGTTGAAAAATAATTTACAACAAATTTTTTATACGCGTGTTTATTTATTTTAATTGTATGAAATGCACATACTAAAGAATTGAATGTACAAACATCAACAATTTTTCTTCCAAGCAAATAAAAAATAAATTTAAAAAAAATCAAGCGTTAAATGCTCCACAATACTCAAAATAAAAATTATACAACTGATTTTTGTTAACGTTTTCCAAAAGAATTTAATTATTTTTGCGCTCTAATTAAATTAATATACTTATTTGTCAAACTAACATAAATTGAACATTTAACTAAAAAGTTTTCGTGTTTTCGGTCGTTGTATTTTACAAAGATTAAAATTCTTTTTTTTTAAAGTACCTGACTCTATGTGAATAAAATCTTAGTAAATCTTCATATATCAGCCTCATGCGGTAGATTAAGACTGCTTTATCGATCGATGAACAAATAATATTAAATATTTTTTAGTAATATTACGCTCGAGTTACAATTTTTGTTTAACTTATGACATACAGTACTTTCATAATTATTACTTCAGGAGATTTTGGTATAAACATTTCCACTAATGAAATATTTAGTATGAACCGTTATCGATCACAAGATTCGATGGAAGAATGTAACTTTCTTCTGGCATCAGAAACAAGAAATGAACAGTTAAACATCATTATAGAAAAGCATCAAGTTAAAATTACTTTTAACTTTGATACCGACATAACTGCAATGTAGTTTTCTACATTGCAGAACATCTTTAGCAAACAAAAATTAATAGTTACTTTAACAATAATAATCGTGGATGATTAATGATTAATAGCTGATGCTGATTTTCATAAGACCTCATTTTATATATTTTCCACTGAATTTAATGCTTAATTTCTGATTATTACTTTTGCAGTTTTATAATCGGATAGTATATAGCTATACAATAAAGGTATGTAAGTGAATGTAGACTAATCAGGTCAAATATTTCATTTAAGATTTTTTTCAGATCATTTGCTGATCCACTCTAACATTGAAAAATTCTGGAAAGATATTTGAAAGCGATTTATGTAACCGCTTAATATATATAAGACAATGATGTCATTTAATTTTGGTCATAATTTCATAATTGATCAATGGGCACAGAAATTCAGACTTTATGGGTTTTGTATACCAAAATTTTATTAAAATATTCATAAATTTTTTCATGTAATGTAATGCCTTTTATATAACTAATATTCTTCTTTATAATATTTGGTCTAATTCAAAATCCCTTTTAAGGGGTGACAAAATTTTGTTTTTGTTTCTGAACTCGAGTCACATTCTTATTCTAATTAGATGATTATTTACTTTAGTATATCCTTTATGTTAAGTATTATTTGGGCAATTTAATTTACCGATGGGGGATAAAAACGCTATTTTTTCTTTGCTTTTCTTCATTAGTTATAATTTTTCTTGATATCTTCAGACTTTTACCAATCTTTAAGTAATTTTGCTCGATAACCTCTAAATTTAGTTCATTGATGCCATTTTATTTTGGTTGGAATCGGTCAAAGAAGTGAAGAGGAGTATGATATGGCCGTCATGGGTTTGGATCTTAAAATTTTAGTCAGAAATTTTTTTTTTATATATAATTCTTTATTTATGTACTTATTTACTCATTTTTCTCCTAGGTAGTAATATGTCAAGGGCAAAGTTTGTCCGTTTTCATCTAATTTTACTGTGAAATAATGTTGCAGTGTAGATTTTAATTAATTGTTAATTTCCTGATAATAAATGTTTAAGTTACTACTTTAATCGTTTTAATGTAATTTATTTTAGCAAAAATAAAATCGTTTAGCCAGATTATTAGATCGTTAAAATTGCATTATCAAATTTTTGTACTTTATTTTTTAGCTGAAACAGTTACCGTCAAATCACAATTCTTTTTTTTTTTAGTTTGCTTTTTACAATATTTAACTTTTAATATAAATTTAATTGACTGTGCGCTGTCTTTTAATGGATTATCTGTATTTTCTTATAAATTCTTCCTTTTGATTTTCATTGCTAAAAGTAAGCGTGTGTTATCTGAAATAAATGTACCTCAAATACATTGGTTTCTCCAGACATCATCCGAGAAAAAATTAATTTTGTTCATTTTCCTCGATCGTTCTGTCATTGATTCTAATCATTGAAACTGGTAAAAATGCTTAATTCCAAACAGTAAGGTAAATGAATATGAGCCCCTGCAGTGAAAACGATTTCATGTTCGATACCATTCTGGTTACAATTCAGTCGCACATATCATATATACTGTGTTTCTCCATTTGGCTGGAAACTTGTGAAATGTCCTGAATATTGCATTCAGACATTTAAAAACAAGAGCCCTCATTTCACCCAATCTTTTCTCTCTTAAATTATCTTATCGTGTTATTGCCTAAGCCTGTAATATAAGTAAAATAGCTTTCCATAATTCCATCCTTCAGTTGTACAATTCACCAAATGTAATGTTAAAATTACTATCCGTAACCGGTTTTCACATAAATCAGACTTGTCTAAATTATTAAACACATCTTGAGGAAAATTTATACAAAAATTTCCATTCTGACCAGGTTTCTGCTGTGTATTTCAAAAAATAAATTCCCTAAATTCAACCGTATTTTAATTATCAAACACAAATTTAAACAATATAGAAATTAAAATGAAAAACACACACAAATGGTTAAATTTTGTGTACGCTTTTGTTGCTAGCAATACTTCTGAATATCTTACCTGATATTCAATTCTAAAACAGCAGTAAAACGTTTTATAACAAAAAAAGGTAGTAAACTTGGAATTTTTGTTGCTTTTTTTCCTAGTCTTTCCAGTTCTGACAGAATCTGTATCTGAAAGTTATATTCATCATTCTGTCACCGCTTGTGATAGAAATGGTCAGAAATATTGGCAAGCCTCCAACAATTCCCTTCTCGTTTTACATTTTACCACCCAGTCATTCTATTAACATAAATAATTTTGTTTTATTATTGAAATTCTTCTTTAAATTTATAAAAAAAATCCAAATGACTGTGGAATAGCCAAGCTTTTCTCTCATTTTCTTCGCTTAATTTGAGAATCTATTCACCCATGGTTTTCCAATTATAGGACTCTATATATTTTTCTTTTCTCAGTAATATTAATTTCATTCAGGAGTGGTTGTTTAAAATTTAAAATGATTTTTTCTTAAACGGTCGATAAATGTAAAGTAATTTAAATTTGTCCAAGTTTGGAAAATACAATTAAAAATATTTGTTATTAGATGATAAAATAAATTTCGAATTATAACTTTTCGGTCACGGGGGAGGGAAGGATTTTTTCTTTAGATCATTTGAAGAAAATTTCAGTAATGAAATTAAATTACATTATATAAAAGAAAAATAACCGGGGGGTAAAATAAGATCATCTTCGATTTTTATCATTATTATGAAGCGAGTTAAAAGCTTAAACTAATGGAAAAATATATCGAGCAAAGTATAAAAAAAATATAATTATTTCCATATTTCTTGATCATTTTAAAATAGCGTTCCTCTCTCTTTCTATTACACTCTGTTGGTAAAATTCACGAAGCGTGAATTACGTAATGTAGGGATTCGGCTTTTACAGTGATGCTTAAGTGTTCAACAGAGAATTATTATTTTGTTTTCATACGATAAAAATTCGTCTAAAGCTTTTGTTCCTCACAAAATTTACATTACATTTAATTTACAGCAAAATTAATAAGTTTTTAATGTTTTAAGTAGATATTCGTCGAGTTGTTGATACCAAAATAACGGATATTCAGTGTAACCTCCCACATCCAACCGTCCGTAGGATTTTCTTTTAACTGGAAAGACAAGAAATCACAAAAATGTATAAAAATTCAACATTTTACTTGCCCTATTTTTTGTGCGAAGATTTACTGTTGTTTTTGAATCGAAGACCAAGCGGGATAATCATAAGTAATGCTAGCAATAAATGTATACACAAAATCTCTATCACGAATTATAAAATGAATATTTTCTCCACGAATTATCATTTGCATATTATGTATAATCGATTATAAATTGCATATTAATGCGATAAAATTTTCCTGTGTTGAAATATTTTTAACTGCGAATAATTCAGATTCGCCAACTGTAAAAAAAGTATATAGTTTTTGAGGATGACAAGTGGATGGTGAATGAACGAATAATCCTGATACTTGTTTAATATAATATATGAATTGCGTCGTGAAGTGACGCGGTGTGGCTTGGAGCAAGTGAGACAGTCAGAAAGGGTTTTATTAAAAAAGAATATATATATATATATATATATATATATATATATGTATTAGGTAGAAGAAAGAATAAATATATTTATTTATTACAGATATTACTAATTATAATTAATAAAATGTACACTCCTGAAATTAAATACGTGTATTAATTAATTTTTGTAAACTTTATTTTTGGTTTCATATTAAAGAATATCGTCTCTAGTACTTTATTAAATATTCATTATATATATATATATATATATATATATACACGAGTATAAACATGCATTATATTGTATATAAATATATAAAACATTTTTCAACAGTAAAACGTATAAAAATCAAATTTATTAAATGCTTCCACGAATCGTTTTATTTTTATGTGGTGTTACACCATGAGCATTCGGTGGAGTACACGGACATTTTAAATGGATTGGGACATTCCATTTTAAAGGACATTGAAAAACATTTTGGAGTAAAAAAAAATCTGGCTAAGACAATTCTAGTCAAAATTGTGGCCATGTAATATTTTTTTTACGGCTGGTTTCAAGATTAGGCTACAGTACACCCTCAAGTAGTAATCTTACACAGTCAAATAGGTCATGTTGAGCTTCAAATTTGCCGATTGTTTTTTTTTAGTATCGTAACTAAAAAAACAAAGTAACTACGTGTAAAAGTAACTATAACGTAAAGTACTAAGTACTTAAGTATAAAGTAACTATCTATAACACTAAATTGCCGCCATTTTGGTTAGGGTTATCATTTTTCGATGTGTTTTATTTCAAAAATGTTGTTTTCTAATTTCCCTAAAATTATTTGTTAAAAATCCTACCCTTTTCTATTAAAATTACCGAGTTGTCTTTTAAGCAAAATTAGAGCAGAGTTGTCTAATCTGGGTGCTTGGTATAGTAGTGCTCTCATACCCGAAACTATATCGCTTCAAGGTAAAAGCACTTCTTAAATTACAGTTTTTTAAGTTTAACCGTTGAAATAATATATATGTAATAGTTTTTTTGTACAATTAACAAGTTGTTATATTTTTTGAATTGTCATTTATTATTTGTGAATATATTAAAACATAAACGTTGTAGTTGAGTTTACAACCGGCGCTTTGTATCTTCTACTTATTGTTTCAAATGTAGCTACTATAACGCTGTAAGAGAAAAGTACTCCAATAATCTGAAAAAAAAAATAAATTGAAAAAAAAAAAATTTTACTAATGCATTAATAAGGGAAATTTACGAAAAGGCCAGGGATAATTTAATAAGTGATTAGAAAAAGTTAAAAATTATCAATTATGTCCGTGTTATTATAAATATGGGTACCAGATATTTAATTTCATTTTTCAACTTTAACAAAAATTCTATATTTAACTTAAATAAGTAATCGATAAGGAAGAGAACGTTCAAGAACTGTTTCTTTAAAAGTAAATATCTAGAATCCGTTGTGTGAATTGATTTTTGAAATCATTTTAAATTATCATGAGTTTATAAAACATAAAGTAACCATGAAAATCTCTCTATCTATGGAAATAAAATAGTCCAGCCTCGCTCGCTTTTATTTGATTAGATATATAAAATATTTGTCTGATCAAGAGTTTAGCTCGTTTTATTTACCCTAAGATTTGGCCGACACTAAAACTGAACAGGTGACAATGTATTATTTTTCTAATTTCTTTCAATTTTTAGTTTATTTTACGTATTCTTATTTTTATTCATCTATTCCTATTCGATATCGATCTCGATACGTTAAACAAACAAAATACTTATCCGGCTAAAATTTTTTTCTTTCTTACCGTTAAACTTCTAGAGGTATGTTACAAGAAGGAAATTATGGCAATCGGTCAAAAAATTGGTTATATAAATTGGTTTTTGCATTTCTCGATATCTCATGCATGACCCAGGGAACATAAAAATAAAAATAAAATTGGGGATTAATTGTTCCTAAGGACGTATATACGTGTATCGGAGTGTTTGAAGCTTTATAACGTTCGACTGGATGAACAGATTTTGATGAAATTTTGTACAGAGACTCGTGTGTATGGGGAAATTTGTGGGAAAATTTTGGGGTCCACATTTCAAATGGGGGTAGATATTATTTTGGGGTCGAGTCTCTCAAAATTTTGTTAACGTAGTCCCACTTTATATTAAGCCGAGTACGTACGTACGTTCTTATCTTATTATTTCTAAAAACCTTTTTCTCTAAAATTTCCCACTCCCCAATAATCGAAAAAAGCTATCCTTTTATCGATTACACATCTTTTAACCGATTTTTTTTGGTCTTCCTAGAATAGTAGTAATGCAAACGATATAAAAAAGTACTTTGGGGGCTATATCGGAGGGATGATATGATCAAAGTTTAAAAATATAAATTTTTTGAAACTTTTAAAACTTCTTTTGGTTTATTTTCATGTATTATTATTTTTCCTTTATATATATATATATATATATAAGTCCATATTTATATATGGACTTATAAATGTTGTCCACTTATGTATGGACAACATGTACGTTACATCAATCAAATAAATATTCCCGGCAACCAAAAACGTATATTTATAAACACGCAAATACATATATTCTGTAATGTTTTGGATATATTTTTTTTGTGCAATCTGTTATGTTTTAGTTTTCTTATCGGGTCGTTTATTTAATTTTCCATTTCAAATTCATAGTAATTACAAAATTACTTTGCGTATTGTAATTTTTAACCAAATCAGAATCGATGGTAACATCGATCTTGTAACATACATTTGATTATACCTGCTGTTATCTTTGTATATATAAATCAGAATATTTACGTATACGTAAATAAATAAATATTTTATTACGATCGATATATAATAATACATTACATAGATTACGTAATAACGGTTGTATGATACTTACCGATAAAAAAAGGAACTGTTCCAGCATTTGCCTGGAAGGATTAATGGGGTACGGGTAAAAATTTGGTCAGAGCAGTATTAAAGAACATATACTTATCGTATAATAAAAAAGAGATGTGCTTGTGTAAATTACCAAGTAATTCACAGTTCAGGATACGTTAATAAAAAAAAATTGTGTGAACACTTGTATACACAATTCACGGAATTTAGAAATTCAAGCATTTTTTTTATAAAGAATAGTGTTTTTGGAAATTCATCTACAATAAAATATTATTTCTCCGAAAGAAAATGTTTTACTTATATTTTAAATAAATCGGTTTGTATTTATTTTCAAATAATTTGGTCATTTTTTAGGATCGGAAACAGATGCTTAAAAAGGCCCTTTCTTTTAAGCCAAAATATTACGTTGAAATACATGTAAATTGTTTTGTTATTTGGTTAGGTAGAGGTAGATATAATTACATTTTTAAAATAAATGAGTTTTTTTTAGAAAAGACCCCACATTCGTAAAAAAAAAACAAAAAAAACACCCAAGGTTATGCTAATATTTTTAATTTTTTTAATATTAGAAAATTAAAATAATTACATTATTTAAAATTAGATATAACTTTGTATATATTATAGAATGGACTTTATGATTTTGATGGCCAAGAAAGAGAAGTAATCAGTATAGAAGGAGGAAAAATAAAATGCATAATGTTTGCTGATGATATGGTAATTCTACCTGATAGCACATATGCTTCAGAGATTCTAACAGCCATGGAGGAAGAAATGAAAGGGTATGGAATGAAAATAAGTATAAGAGAAAACAAATTAATGGAAGTAAAGAACAAAGAGAATTTAGAGGTAAGGTAAAGTGAAGGAACAATAGAAAAGTAATAAACTACAGATATTTGGGTAATACAATGACAAAGGACTGTAAGAATGCAACGGAAATAAAAATAAAGGTAGCCATAGTAACGGAAGCCTTCCGTAAGAAGAGGACATTTTTATGTAGTAAAAGTCTGGATTTAGTGTTAAAGAAGAACTTAGCCAAATGCTATATATGTTGTCTTGTTGTATAGTAGTGAAACGTGGACGATAATGAAGAGGAACATATACTGGATTGAGGCTATTGAAATGTGGACATGGAGAAATTTGAGAAAATAGAATGGACCGATAATGTGAGGAATGAAGGAATGAAAAACACTAATGCATAATGTACTCGAAAGGAAAGGAAACCGGTACGGACAAGCGGTTAGAGAAAGTGGAATCTTAACATTACATTGGAAGATCGGTCGAAGAAGAAAGGAAGCGAGGAAGAAAAAGGACGAAGTTGACAGATGAAGTGAAGACCGGAAACTACAAGGGGACTAAAAAGGCTTGGGACATCCTGACCCCATAGGTGAAGACACCCTCCATCTGACGGTTTCGGTCGCCACGCCACCCCCTCCATTCACAGCCCTTATGGGCTTTACCGGAGGTCATCTTCAGTACCTCGTCGATGACATCTTTCAGTTAAGCCTCAGCCAGGATGCCGCAAAACGATGGGAATGTCACAAGCGACATTCCCATCGGTGTATTACTAACGTAAACTCCAAAGAAAACACATCTAGCCAAGTCTCAAAAGATTTTGAACAACTTTCTAAGAACAAAGAAACTGAACTCTACCTATCGAAAAGGATAGGTGAGAGATGAATTTGACGCACAAAAAATCATAAAACGCAACACACACACACACACTAACAGAAACAACACAAATCTTAAAAATAACATCAGATAATGTAAAATAACATAACCGGCGAAAAACCAAAATAAAATCTACAAACAGCAACAAAATAACAATAAAACTAAACGTAAACACAAAGAAGGAAAGTTCAAGAGAACTTCACATCCCTTCAGCGATCCTTTCTTTCGCCAAATATGCGATAAAACTTTTTACAATAACCATTCGGCCCGGCTTTTCCAATTAACACGGAGATCAAGTGTCGACCCGATAATATCAAGCCGACAAATGGTCTCTGTGCGCATTAAATCGTACCTAGCGCATTCATATATCATACGATAAGCATCGTCCAACAATCCGCATTGAGGACACATACCGGAGTCCGCCAGCCGAATTTGTGTAGTCTCTCCCAAAACGCGTCATGCCCTGAAAGAAATTGCGTCACACTTTTTCGGGTGTATCCAAGAGGGTCCCACAAATAAAAAAAAATTGGGAAATATCATGCGTATAACGCACACATTCTGACTCGTCTCATCTGGCCTACCGCAGGGCGATACCGTGCTGTTGTTTCTCTTTACTCCTTTATTTTCTCCGAAGTTAATTCACCTTTTTTTTTTGTCATCCTTCCGTAGTCTCCCGTGACTAGCCCCGCAGTACTGCACTACATGGTCTTGAAAGGGCGCCTTTCTACCTCTAACCGGCCAAACGATCCGCATCAGGATCAGCTATACTGTTCCAGGCCACCGCCCGACTGGCCGGGTCTAGGTCCTTTTTTCTTATCTTTACAACGGGTATTAATTAGTCGATGATAATGCGAGTAAAAAATCATGGACGCCAAAAATATATTTGATTGTCTGCAGATATTGTTCGAACCAGTGTATTCTTATAGTCAAGAACCACTGGACCGGTCGTATTTGGGTTAAATCGTTTTTATTTTTCTCAATTTTTCTTTGTTTACCCGATTCAACCAACAAAATTACTGTTTTTTTTACTAAGAGTTGTGTCGTTAAAGTCTTGACTGTTAATGAGTTGTTACTGGAACTGACGATAATAAACACTCCTATAAAAGTATAATTAATGTTTCATTATAAATTGAGGAAAATAATCTTGCGGAGTATTTTATATTTGTACTCATTTTTTAAAAACTTTTTACGATCTAACAAGCCAGTTTTATTTTACTATTACTTTTATTTTTTAATAAAATAATATAGCTTTCGTAGATGATTTATCCTTTCTAGAAGAAGTTGAATTGATGTAAAACAAATAGAAATCTTAAACAAAATCACTTATCAGAACACGATTACAAATTTTCAACGAAAAACGAAATACATACCTTAACTTAAGAATCACATCGAAACTTTTAAAACAGAAATTTGAAAAATGGAAAAGTCAGTCGCTAAATAATTTGATGAAATAATAATAGAAAAGAAAGCTCTAGATGAAAAAATAATAAAATTAACTAAATCGTAAGCGTTAATTAAAAACTTTTATAACAAGACTCCTTATCAACAAATGCAAAATTAAGGCTCTATAATATCTTCTTTAAACCCAAAGTTTTATATATGCATCTGAATGCTTTTCTATCCATAATAAAGGTTTAGTAGGAAAAAATAGATAATTACGAAAGAAGAATTTTGCGGAAAAATCTTCCTACCCGTAAGACCGAAGAAGGCTAGACAATACAACCCAAAGAAAAACTATATGATCGACTGAAAAATTTTGAAATACAATTAAAAGGAATGTATTTTAACTTTACGGCCATCTTTATAAAATGAATAATATGAGATTTAAAAGAAGAATAAATAAACTTAAAAAAAAATTAAAAAAATAGAGAAGAATTTTCAAAAATCATCAAAAATATGAAAGAATTCCTGATCAAATCCCTTCTTAAAAAAGGAGGAGAAAATAGACACAAAAAATACACAAGAATAGACAATACATAAAAATTAGACAAGAGAGATACAGTCAGAAAAAAATTGAGAAACCGTTAAAAAAATAAATGAAGATTGGTAAAAGTTTTTTCAGCCGGTCAAAATCTGAAAAAGAATAAATATAATAAAATCACGAAAGATAATTCGATTTAATTACTGATGGACGGATTAAAATTATACTCTACACAAATACTAGGAATGTTTAACATTATTCTCAGCTTATTCAGTTTTTTATTTTTTTATTTTTTTTCACTTTTTTTCAATTTAAAAGTATTGATTTATTAATAATTATTACATCTGATTGTAATATAATTTTTACAGTATCTAATAAATCAAAAATAACAATAAAAAAAAAAAAAAAATGAAAAAATATCGGAAGTTATTAATGAAATAAAATTTTACGTACTTTTCATTTAAAAAAAAATGTGTATATGTAATTTAATAGGCGTACAAGAAAGTCGTATGGTGTCCAGATCAGATTTTTATTTAATAAAATATAAATAATACAATTTTAAACAGACTTGATTAAAAGAAAACAAATTTTAACAAAACTTTTACCTCCACTCTTTGAACGGTTATTCATTAAGAATTATCCCTTTTTTGAGTTGTATTTTTCAAAAATCAAACATAATTGTGATTATTTTCACTTACAACTGTTAAGTGAAATCAGTAAGAAGTGAAAATTGAGCTTACTCTCCAACAACGCGATGAAATTGCAAAACTTCGGTACAAATACGGTGAACTTTTCACAGAGATAGTTCGTAAAGTTCGAGTGTTTTCGATCGAAATGAAACATCGTCTTAGTCGTACGTTAATTGAAAAAATAATCTCTACGTTTGAGAAATCTGGATGAAATTGTTGATGTGAAGATACAACTCTGTTAACGTATCGATAAGAAGCTGAAAACATTATCGCTCTAGCTGAAAACCCAAGTTTGTATATTCCAAGACGTTAACGACAATTAGCTATTTCAAAGACTAGTTTATAACGCGTTTCGCATAACAATCTTGGATTACATGTTTACAAAGTGAAAGTAAAGCGACGATTGCAACCAGGGGACTATGTTTAACGCTGCCAGGTCGGGTATTGAAAACGAAGGCGGGTAATCCCGATTTTTATAAAGATAATTATCCTTAGTGATAAAATCCATTTCCAGATGAGCGGGTTCGTGACTAAACACAACTGTCGCATGCGGGTTTAGAAAATCCTAAATTAATTGTAGGGCGTTGTCTTTATTTATAACGAATATGATGCTTTTGGGCCGGCGATGTGATCCGGGCCGTATTTTGTTTCAAGAACGATAAAGGAGCTGCGCTTCATGTCGATGCGTCTGTAATTGCACGATACTAACTGATTTCATGCGATCGACATCGGAAGAGTGGAATTTGTTTATTTCCAGTTATTTGGTCAAGGAGGTCAAATGGACTCGATATTTTTTACGAAGAGCTTTGATTTTTTTCTAATTATACTTTTAATACTGCACGATTAATACTGACAATCGTACTACAAACATTAAGTCATTAATATTTAAAACCCGTATGGGGTATTTGAAATAAAGATTTGTCAGCAGAAAAGACGGGAAATTTATGCAACTCTTTTCCCGGCTTTGTTTCTACTTTACTTAATAAAACATGTATAATTACGATACGGAAACATTTTTTAGAATATAAGTAAATTTTAGCTAATTAAAAAATTAGTTTCGTAATTATAATTATATTACTTTTCACCGATCATCGTGGTGGAGTGGTTTCTTTATTTTATCTGAAGCAACCGGGTTCGAGTCCCGGATTTTGAATAGCTCGATTAGGAGGACTCCAGTTTTCACTTTCTAAAAATTTTCGTCTTCATCTATCATCGTACTACTGGCGTCAGCCTATTATTACTACGTGAATAGTAATTATAGGCTGTGTATTCTATTTTATTTATAAATAAATAATTATAAAAGATGAAGATTTATTTAATATACAATAAAAACGCGTTTTCTCATTATTTCCCTTGCAAACGTTCGTATAAATCCCTGTATATGAAAACCTGAGACATATATTTTAGTTAAAGTAATCCTGAAAAGAAGAAATATAATTATATGACAATGAGAATGTTATTAGATAAAGGGATTAACTCGTTAGTTTCATGAGAAAGGGTATTTCAACAATATTCGTAAATTCCCCTTGTTTATACACGAAGCATATGAGATTATATACCGTTTAATTATTTATTTTTTTAAATTTCTCTTATATTTGTATTGTAATAAAAATAAAAGTCGTTATTAAAACAATTCTTAAATAAAAATACTCCTAACTAATCAACGTTCAATCGGTAATCATCTATTATCAATAGACATTGGACAAATTAGTTATATATATATTAATCGATTGATTAATCATTAATTAAAAGCGGTACAAACAAAATAATTAGCACAAAAAAAAATTAATTAACAATATATATATATATATATATATATATATACATCTTAACAAAAAAAGTCTACTGAAAAAAAACTATATAATTTTATATAGTTGTACCAGAAAAGAAATCTGTGTCAAATCAACAAATAGGCAGTCTTATATGGTCGTAAACAATAAAATCACCTTGTTTTAAAGCCCATGCAATTGACAATACAATTCTGTCATAAAACGCCAAGAATGTAAAAAGACCGCATTGAAGAATACATGTTGTAAAAGTGAAATTGTTTCTATTGCGACATTCTTTACGTTGTAAATCTTATTTTCACCAATTAAGAGCTCCTTATTGCAAAATATATATTTTACTAGTGGCTTAGTAAATAAATCTAAGATAGATAAATATAAAGCTATATGTAAAAGGATTTACGTTTTAAATAAAATTATAAATATATAAGAGTGCGTAAACATACATGAGTTCTAATGGTTCTGCCTTTCATTTACAGGTTATCTGAGTTCTAATATCCGTCAGACTTATTATTTAATAACACGTTAGAAAATTATTTTTCATTTACAAGTAAATATTTTTTAAAACTTAAAAAGAGACGAATAAGATAACTGTAATTTGGCGTAGATCTGTTGTTAGCAGAGTGTAAAAAAATTGAATGTAATAAATTAAAAATAAAAGCCGGCAAACATTTGCAAAACTTTCTTGGGGCTATCTACTATGTTAAAAAAGAAATTTAATGACAATAATACAATAAAATTATTTTAATTTTAATAAAAAAATAAATATTATTATAAATAGTTAAAATAGTATATTTATTGATAAGAATGACCGGGAACAGGAAGTCATGTTCGGTACAATTTGAGTCCGATTTGCAGAATTAAACTAATGAAGGTATAATTTAGAAGAAAATCAAAACTTTTAGTAAAACGTTTTGTGTAGCGTTTATCTCCTTGAAATTTTTATCATTAAAATTAGCGAATAATCGCTAAAAAAACTTTTCTTAGAAAAGTTTTGCGGCCCGTTTAATATCGACAGCTACCTCATATAACATTTTTACTAACAGCCACAACTTGAAAAATAGACAAGATTAGAAATTACAAAAAATTCAAAAAACTTGTAAATTTTTAAGCGGATCACTACGGGATCATCTTTTTACTTCCTTGTACAAAGTAAAGGAAGTATTGTGATCGCGAAAAATTTCGGCTTTCAGGTTTCAACGGAAACATCCATTTTGCATCCCGGAATCAATCCATTTTGACTAGTTTCAGGGTGACGTCTGTACGTACGTACATAAGTCGAATGTATTTCGCCTAACTCAAAAACGATTTAAATTAAAAAAATTTGGATTTAGGACTTTTTCTTAACCGCAGTAATAAGCTCTCATTAAGAGCTTTTCAACAAGCGGTACTTATAAGCGGTACTTTTCGATAAGCGGTACTTATTTCCATCGGTTCCAGAGCTGTAGCCAAATAAAAATTTAATTAATTAAATATTTGCATCTTAAAAGGGGAAGGCACATCAGTTCGAATCTGACTTCATCTCGTTTTTTTATTTTTTTTAAAAATTAAATATATCGATTTATTAATAATTATTAACCTCTGATCGTATAAAAATTTGACGATAAATAATAATTCAATAACGATTAAAAAAAAATAACGAAAAGATATGAGAAGTTATTAATGAAATAAAATTTTATGTATTTTTCATTTTAAAAAAACGGGTATCATAATTTAATAGGTGTACAAGGAAGTCAAGTCGGGGCCTTGCGTCCTTCTGGGGTAGTTTGTGGCGAAGGCACTCCCCTGAGCTGAGTTTATGCTTAATTGCGTGTCCGGATCTAACGGGCGGGGAAATTACAGATGTATAAAATAAAAGAAGTTATTTGATATCCGCATCGCATGTTTTTAAATATTTTAATGTCGTTTATATTAATAGTAGATTAAGTTGTATTTTCAATCTTTAAAATTATACTAGAAAAATTATATTTTTCTTCTGGATTTATTCGGCCGACTTGTTTTTTGAAGCTTAAAAGATTATTTATCGAAGTAATTATTTACTTTAATAAGTTTTCACAATTTATTACAATATAATTGAACACGGCTAAAAAATTATAGTTTGTTAAAAAAGGTGGATGTCGTCATGTTACCTTCCTCGATGAGAACAAAAATCAGGCCAAAGAGGATACACGCGACACAATATTTGTGCCAAATTTGAATTTTTTTAGTCTACACTTTTTTGAGATATAAGGTGAAAAATGTTTTAAAAATAGTGTTTTTATAGTAATGTATTACGCTTTTTTTTTCAGGCATAGCATTTTTCATACCCTGCAAAATTTCATTTCGATACCTCGCGCCATAAGCTTCATGCTTATGTGGCTGGCGATAACAAAGTCGAGAGTGATTTTTATTAAAATTAAGCAAAATTTTACATCAAATTTATAAATAAAAAAAATATTAGTAAATTCTCACCCGTTCTTTTGCTGAAGTACAACAATAAGATAAGTACCGTATCCTTGTAGCGCATATAATAGCAGTAATTATTAAATAAACGTTAATAACATTTTCTAAAAATAATCGATTCCCATTTTCTATGTAATTCAGTAGCAAAGGATAAAGTAAGCGTAATATAGTTAACGTTTCCGTAATTATTGATATTAGTATTTGCAATCCGAATATTTTATTTAATTTACGGATGATTTTAATCAGATTTAAATGATGTTTCCTCATATCACGTATAGTGTTTATATTTAAAATTTTCGATACATCGTACCTTTTAATATCATCTTCAATTTGTTTATAACTGTTTTCAATTATGCATACAGAATGCGATACTAAAAATAACGTTGTTATATTTATATTTCTAACCCGTTCTAATGATATTATGTCTATTAAATCAAAATGCGTTGAAATAAATCGCATAATTAATTGACACGATGCATCCAAAATATTCATTCTGTAAACAAATTCAACATTCTTTTCGTTATTAAAATTTTTATTAATATTTAATTTGATTTTCTTTAATTCTTCATAGAATTGTATTATACCATTACTTTTGATGATATATATCGTCGAATAAATCAACGATACTCCATTAATTATATTATTCGTTACCGTTAGTATACTGCTTTTAAACGAATCCTTCGTAGAAATAGAATTAACGAAATATATACGATAAAATATTAATATATAATTTATAACAATAACGATATATCTCGGTATAATTGTTTTATATTTTATTCCTAATAATTCAGCCGGTAAAAAGCCTTCTACAAAAGCGACTCCATGTATAAATGATACCGTTTCTTTTTTTTTTTACTTTTTTTTTAAAAACCGAACTCCTTTCTAATATGAATGAAAGAGTTATAATCCGATTATTATAATGCGAGTATAATTCAAAGCGACGTTAAAAATATTAATAATGTTAAAACGGTATAAATATGACGACTTTATTAAAATATAAATATTAAAAAACGATTCGTTCATTAAATTGTCAAAACGTAAAATAGATAAAAACGTTAAACATAGGTATAAAGTTGTAATTTTCGCACGATTACAACTTATCTATCGCTAATATATATACGTATATCTCGCCAAGAAAAACCTCACTTCTGACGAACGATTATTGTGTTTTAATGATTATTATGCCGTCAATTTAGAGACAGATTAATAGATCGATTCGGTCCGCTTGTTTTTATTCTCCGTACTAAATTATATATGTCATTAAATCGATCGAGTACAAATATAATAAGGTACCCGATTTTAGTTTATCTTTTCTTTTTACTGTTTAGCGGCCGGTAATTACCGTTCAGATAATACTTCAGAGGATAAATGAAGATGATATGTACGAGTATAAATGAAGTGTAGTTTTGTAGAGTCTCAGTTCGATCGTTCTCGAGATGTGCGGTTAATTGAAACCCGACCGCCAAAGAACATAGATATCCACGATCCGGTATTAAAATCCGAGTAAAAATAACCGACATTACTAGAACTTGAACGATTTTATATACTGTGACCTAGTACCGGTACTGTGACTTCGTTTATATACTGTGGATTCACCTTACCGTACGTTTTACGAATGCGACAGACGGATCGGATGTAAAGAGAGAGCGGCATCGGACGAATAACGCCCGAAAATACTGTAAGCGGTATGATACGACGGGTGGTACGATGGAATGCTACAGATGTTTTTGCCGCGGAAATTTTTCAGCGGAAAGCGATAGAATTTCGTGAAAAAGGAAGGGAAAGACTGAGACCCGGCTACTAGGGGGATCTGGGAACGGCATAGTCGGACTCGGTTTCCCTTCCTGGCGGCTTAAGGCAGGCAAGAGGCAAAACCGAGTCCCGGTTACTGTGGAGGAGCCCGGGAACGGTACAGCCGGGCTCGGTTATCCCGCCTTAGTGATTGTAGGTAGGTGAATGAGGTGAATAAAAGATCCACCCCCCTGAGTCGAGTATTTCTTGAATGCCAATCCGACCTAGGGGAGCAGGAAAAAAATACATAATTAGGTAATTTATACATAGGTACTTCTATAGTACGCGTATGCATATATCGACCGTTACGATCAACATAATATAGAAAAAGGAAATTTATCAAACGCTTCGAAACGACATATATTTTAGCGTCAAATGTTTTAGCGATAAAAATCGTTACGGATCTAACTTACATCTGCAAGTCGTTGCTAAAACGAAATGAAATCGAACCGTTTTTGAAAGGACTTATTACGGGAGAAGAAAATTCGATTATGTACGACAATAATGTACGGAAAAGATTGCGGTAGAAGCAAGGTGAACCTCTGCAAACGATGATAAAGGCACGATTGACGCCAAGCGATGTTTGTATCGCGGGATCGAAAAGGAATGATTCACTAAGAGTTGCTGCCGCCCGGTCAAACGATCGATTTTAACCTCTACTGTCAACAACCGGTAAGATTATAAAGCAACTATAATCGGTCATTAGGAAGATGTGACGTTTTTTTATCATCAACACATTAGATTCTCCACACGGTTAGTAACCCGTCGAAAATACCGAGAACCTGACTGGGATCACAAGATTACATAATCCACCAGACTATATATATAGTCTTGGTCTAGTACCTCAGAATACAATTTATTTCAGTCTCTACAGAATTCACTTCAAAAGAGGCATGTGAAAATCACTTATCGGTTTTTCTTCGAGAAAATATTGAACTTGTGTAGCGACAAGATAATGATTTTACCTTCTTAACAGCAAAAGAGGGTCGATCAAAACTGCTCATATTTGATTTAATAAACATCATTTTAATATTTTATTGCAAAACTGTTGCATTAAAATACTAACTTTTCCCCGACTTATTAAATTTTTACGCTTCCTAAGAAATTTCAAAACGTCCAAAAACAAAAACGTATTGGAGGAATGAATTTTCGAACGAGTAGTAAATAGAAATAATAGTGGGATCAAAAATAAATATATTAATAATAACGTTATATTAATTAATACTTTCTCTTTGTTATACTAGTATACTACAACGATTTAGGATATAATAATAGCAGCTAGCATTATTGCCGCGGGTTTAATATTTATTTATTTAATATAAATATTATATTATTAATGTAAAATTTATTTATTTTTATATTTTTGGAAAGAATATTAGACTGAAACTCTAGAGTAAAGAATAACAAACACATATAAGCATACAAACAGGCGAAAATATTACCCTCGCTTACTTTCTCGTAGTCGGAAAAGAATGAATATTAAAAGAAAACAAAGTATCTTGGATAAATATTATACGTTTGTTTGAAGAAATTTCGTTAAAATAAATTTTAGTATTTTGTAACTTGCTATAACTTGTGCTCGCATGTTTCCAATTTTATTCGTTTAGTATAATTATTATTAAATAGAAATGTTTGCTTTAACAAAAACGTTTAATTTTTGTATATATCTGGTTAGTATTTTTGTTTTTTGTTTCCTTATGATGATATTATTTCTATGTACTGTATTTATATCCTTGTCTTTTTTGAATAAAAAATCGGGTGAAAATCGTGTGTTTTTGTATCGTAAAAATTAATATTGGATAAGATTTAACTGCATCGTTAAAATCAATAATTTTTTCACCTTACAACGTGTAAATGTCACCTGTATTTATTTTTTTGTTTTCTTTGTATCGATATGAAAGTATAAAAAAACACGGTTTTCAGGAAATTCAAAATTAAGATAGCCACAAAAAACATAACAGACAAACTTAAAATTTTGATATTGCGACATATTTATCTAACTTTTGCTTATTACTCTACAAGTACCGGTTTAATTAAGCGATTTTTAAACCCTGGGATCTGATGATAAATATTGTGCGGTTGGAATCGTCAGTACAACAGCAATTCGACTATAACAATTTATTATTGAAATAAAAGAGGGGAAACTATTGTTGTACCTAGATTTGAAAGTCGGAGTTTTTTTTTTTTTTGTTTCGTATTACGTATTAGTAATTATATGGTATTTGGAGCTTTTGCAAAGAAATTATAAATATAATCTAACCAAACTTAGCCTTCGCTTGCTATTCACGGTTAGCGAGCGAAGCGAGGGTAGGTTTAATTTGATTAGATTATATTTATAACTATAACATGAGCAATTACTGATACGTAATATAAAAAGAACTATTGCGGGGGAAAACAGAAAAGTCCACAAAGTTTTCCATTAATTAAAAATATGCATGTGGAACGGAAGTTTTTTGATTCAAGTACAGTCCGATTATGTAGACGCAATTGCATCAAATCATAATTGCATTATGTAGATGCAGTTTATTATTCTTAACTCGTTTACAAATTTTTCACGACAAATTCGTTGTTTTAATCGAAACGGAGTGAAAAAATTGTAAACCTAGCTACATTAGAGTAAATATTTTTAAAAAAAACAAAAGATTCTTAGAAACGAGACTAATAAACATTCCATGAATTTCCAAAATTAACGGTACAACTTTTTTTTTTTAATAGTAAATAATATGCTAAATTTTTTTCTTTTTTAAAAATACAAGTAACGTTGTGAACTCGCTTTTTCTATCAGATAGAATTTTTCATTTAATTATCCTAACGGCCAGTTCAACAACAAAATTTTCTAAAACATGCCTTTCATTAAAAGCGCTGTAAACATTTAATTATAAACAATTTTTTTAGAACTAATAATAAAAATGTTATTTTTATTGTGCATGGAAAAAATTAATTAATGAATGAACTATACAAAACGAGATTGAAATAAATTAGAAACTGATTATACTACAAAAATTGTTCACAGAAAAAATCATTTAAATTTAAAACTTGATGGCAATTTCGATTTTTAAACAGTCGTCATCACCACAATGAGCAATGTCATATAAAATAAATAAATGAATAAATGATGAAAAAAAAAAATATTCAATTACCGATAAGCAAACTATATTTATAAAACAACATAAGCCGAGAGTATTTATAACAGAGTTTATACTCCGTGTGTGCATATGAGTAAATAATAATTATCAATTATCATACATATCTGTTACCACAGTTAAATAAATCGGAGGCCTTGTTGTCCGATGAGGTCGAAAATCAGTCCAAGTTTGATGTTCTCATCAGATATTTTTGCCATATTGTAACACTTTTGATCGATAGTTTTCAATTTATGAATCCAGTACCGTTTAGAAGTAATTTTGAATATCCACGTCCCTAAATCCGATCGACTTAAAATTAAAAAAAAAAATTAATTAGTACATTCATCAAAAAAGCTGAATTATCTACGATCAAAGTTAGCCACCGGGCTTGTCTAGCGGTTAACTCATCGTCGCAAATCTCTTTGTCACTTGTTTAAAAGCTGATTTTCGAAGTCGAAGGTTTCGAGGTTCAGATCCTAGTAATATATTAGTTACCTTATACGGATTTGAATTCTAGACAGTGAATATCGGTGTACTTTAGCGGTTGGGGTTCAATTAACCACACATCTCGGTAATGGTCGACCTGAGTCTGACAAAATTAATTCTCATTTACATGTCATATATATCCTCAACTCATTGGACCGTGGGTTGGTCGCTTTTTTTCAATAATTGATCAAAGTGCAACGGTAGAAATTAGGAAAATAATATAAATAAATATTACACAAAGAGTAAAAAAATTTAAATGTCGAAACTTACTCCTCCTGCTTTATTTATAATTTTGTTCGGAATTTATTGCCATTGATAATTTTTATATAAAAATTAGTCGAGTGTTTTGGAAAACTGTATTTAGCCAGTCGGGAGATATTAACTAAAATACATAACAACATATATACGTACGTACATCTTCCAGAAATTTAAATGATTATTTTTTGGGTTTTTTTGTACTAAGGAGTTCTTGAAACATCGATATATGTAAACACCCCAATATCCAACCTTTAGATCGCTATGCTTTTTCTTACAGGTATCCTGTTGCAGGAGCACCATCAGAGCTATTTTTTTTTTGTTTTCAGTCATTTGACTGGTTTGATGCAGCTCTACAAGATTCCCTATCTGGTGCCAGTCGTTTAATTTCTGTTTACTCCCTACATCCTACATCCATAACAATTTGTTTTAAATGTTCCAGACGTCGCCTGAACGCACAATTTTTCCCATCTACCTGTCCCTCCAATATCAAAGCGATTATTCCAGGATACCTTAAGATGCGGCTTATAAGTATGTCTCTTTTTTTAGCTATATCTTTCCAAATGCTTCTTTCTTCATCGATTTGCCGCAACACCCCTTCGTTTGTCACTTTATCCACCCGTTAGATTTTTAACATTCTCCTACATCACCGCATTTCAAAAGCTTTTAATCTTTTCTTCTAAGTACTCCGATCGCCCAAGTTTCACTACCATATAAAGCTACGTTTCAAACACTTTCAAAAATGCTTTCCTTATATTTAAATTAATTTTTGATGTAAACAAATTATATTTCTGACTGAAAGCTCGTTTGCCTGTGCTATTCGGCATTTTATGTCGCTTCTTCTTCGTCCATCTTTAGCAATTTTAATTTCTAAATAACAGAATTCCTCTACCCGTAGTCTTTTCTCGTCCTATTTTTACATTCAGAGGTCCATCTACTTTATTGTTATTACATTTCATTACTTTAATTTTGTTCTTGTTTTATTTTCACGAGGTAGTTCTTGCGTAGGACTTCATCCATATCATTCATTGCTTCTTCTAAATCTTTTTTCCTCTCGGCTAGAATTTCATCAACAAATCGTAGCATTTTTATTTTTTCATCTTGCACTTCGGATCTAACTGTTACAGACTAGACCTATAAACTCTCTTTTTTCTATTTACCCTCCGGAACTTTCGTAAGAGATTACTCTAGAGGAAAAGTGAGGATGATATGTATGAATGTAAATGAAATGCAGTTTTGTACAGTCTCAGGTCGACCGTTCTTGAGATGTGTGGTTAATTGATACCCAACCACCTAAGAACACCTGTATTCACGATGTAGTATTCAAATCCGTATAAAAGTGTCTGCTTTTGCAAGGATTTGATCCTTAGAACTCTCGACTTCGAAATGAGCTGATTTGCGACTACACGCAACCAGACTGGACTATCAGTAGACCAGCCGGATGGGCTAATACAGCTATAACCAGAGAGTAAAAATGATTGATTGTCAAACAAGAGTTGTGTTCTGTTTTAGTTGTCTTTTATTTTATTATAAATTAAATGCTTGAAGTTTTTGAAGTTTAAAATTAATTAAATTACGCAATAAATAATACGATTATTTTTATTCCTTCCTTTTATCTGAAATGGTCACATTCCAAACAACGGTACTATTTGATTACTAGATACAAAGAGTAATCTCTAATTACTATTCCAGATATTACGAGTTTCTGGATCAATTTTTAAACATACCGTGATATGGTATGGGTGTATTTAATGATTAATGTAGGTGGTATATATTTTTTTTAAAATAAAATCAAAACTTGTATTCTAATTTCATTGATTTTAAACAGATTTTAACTTTAACTAAATTTTGAAATCATTTTATGATGTAGTTTGAAATTGGACGTTGATTTTTTATAAAAAAAAAGAAGTTTTTTTACTTTATAATTTTATTTATTTTTATTACTGATTTAATTTCCTGTACATTTCTACGTATCATCCCAACCCCGCTTTATCAGAGCGCCTAGGTCTGTTTCCTGTTGTTATATGACAATCCCCGGCGGAGGAGTAGATTGCCGGTGATCCGCTTGATTGAGTGATAAGTATTTAAGTCTTTTCTCTTGACAAAAACGGAAGTATGCTTGGACTTTTGTAATATATATATATATTTTTTAATACAGAGGGAGCAGTAAATAAAGGTCTTTCTTGAGACTATTACATTGCACCCCTGCTACTTTCTTGGTCGGATGTCCTTTCTGTCCTTGGGGTCTTAGGGTGGTAAAAGACGTTTACAAAGAAACTATTAATATTATTATTATTACCAAATATAAGAACTGAGCAGTTTTACATTTCGTTTTTCATAACGACTTGTAAATGACTTTTGGTTTTCATCTTTATATATTACACGAAGGAGGACCTATATTCAACACAATATTTTTAATCTGAAAGTTGATCCATCGGTTGGTAATTTGACGCTAATTGTAAAATCAGGTTATGAACGGTTGAAAATTTGCGTAGTAAATATCTTTCTACTTTTCTTATTTTATGAAACTTCAAATCTTTCTTGTTTTTCCCTTTCTCCTTTAATCATTTTTGCGTTTTCCTTCTCTTTTTTATTTTTTTTTATTTAATTAAATTCAATTTTTTTTAATTTAATTATACAGTAACTCGTAATAAGCAGCATTCTGTAAACATTTTTTTAATAAATAAATTATGTATAACTATGGTTTTAATTAAATAATTATTTATTTAAATTTTTCGCTATAAGAATTATAAAAATAGAATTATTGTTTTGTAAATAACACAGCATCACCTAAGATAAGTTTCTGTTAAACGGATCGATTTATAATTAACAACGATATGAACAAATAACGATTATTAGTAATTCTTAACTACAAATTTTTAGGTAGATTTCATAAGAAAGATACCTATTGTAGCGGGTACCATGATTCGACTTCCGGAAAATTTTGACATATTTTCGCGTTTCACATCCCCCAGACCCCGAACCCACCAACAGTTTAAAAGTTTATATATATATATTTCACTTTCTTGTGGACACGGTAACTACCGTAATTTTGCGCCAATCACTTTCAAATTGATACGTAAAATATAACGACCCACATACTCGGTCGAGTTCGTTAATGGGAAAAATCGGACTATGAGGGTGGAAATGGGGGAGGGCTTTTACGAAAAAAACAAAATATTTCTATAACTTTCTTATAAAGAAAAATAGAGATTTTGTTTCTACTATTCTTTGGATAAGGGTCTAAAACTTATCTAACCAAAGGTTTTCGATATCGCAAACCATTGGTTCAGGTGGTGGAAAAAATGGGGTGTCGAAGACAAAAAAATCATAACTTCCTTAATAGGCATAGTATCGAATCTGTTTAATGTGGTAGTTATTTCTTTAAAGATTACCTAAAATTTGTCGGAAACAATTACGTTATGGCCAACCCTTACGGCAAGGGATGACCAAAATATTGCTAGAATTATAAGAAAATGGGCCTTTTTGTATGCTAAACATGGAAAACTTTTTCACATGCAACCACTGTCGTATTGAGTAAAGTTGAAGCTTTTCTTAACTTTAAGGTGGAAATATTTTTTAAGCCTTCTTAGTACCGGTGAAATCTATTTTCGTCTTCTGGCGTATCGTAAGGGATTTTTTTTTTTGAAAATATATAATCTTATCGTTATTCCAGTTATTGTTTATTAAATTATGTAGGCCTAATTTTATGTAACATGGTACTGTACCATATAAATAGACTTCAACCGGTATTGGACATTTTACTGCTGTAATATTATAGATTGACTATCAGAAGGAAATTATTACTAATAGTAAACAATAACTCCTCTAGATACTTTTATTTATCGATTATTGAAGTTTGATAAATAGAACAGTAATAAAACCCGACGTTACAAAATACTGTACATATGCATTTTTATAAGAGTATGTGCTTGTGTTAGCGTCTATTTCACCGTATAATTGAAAAGTAGTTTAATACATCCTCATAAAAATATGTTGGAGTTATAGGCTCTGTAATAGGGTTATCAATTCTACATTTTTTTGAATATCAACCATTGTATTTTGTATTTTTTTATTTTTTAGATTATAAGGAAATATTACTGGAAATTATAATGAGTACTGTAACATTAAAAATACATTTTGAATAGAAGTTTCATTACCTTTTTTTTTTTTTAAATTGGTTTAGTTTTTTAAAAGTTCCACTTCTGTTGAATTTTTTTTATGCGGAAATCCTTGTAGCCATATTGTTTTAAAATGTTTCTTAAACTCCCCTTAACTTTTTAAATTTTGATTATGAAAGTTTAGAATCTTCCCACCAGCTAGATTTTATTAATAATGGGAAGAATAATATCTTCTCATTATTAACAAAATCACTCCGATTTTTGGGATTTGTCGGGAGGGAGTGGAGCTGAAGGATTTTAAATATAAAGATTAACTTTGTAAATTGAAAGGAATAATTAATGAAATCATTTTTTAATTAATAAGTAGGATATCTTTCAAGCCTTGAATAACAGTGCCACATTACCAAATTTATACTTTTGATATATATATATATATATATATCCTTACACATTAAGAGCAAGCGCTCTAACGATTTACATAAACATGGGTCTCACAGCCCAGCTGCACATTTAACATAAGACCCAGAATCGGTTCTCGTGCCAGTTAACCTGTTAATAAAACATCTAATTATACCGACGACATCTGATGCTTACATTTTTTATTCTATAATCTTTTCTAATTAACGTTGTTTGCGGTACGTTGGATTTTTTTTTAATGTATTTTGGCTGCTTTCCGTTTTATTCAATATTATTTCTGAGGTTGGTTTTTGTCTTTCTTCTGAAACTTTCCCCATCTTTGGGATTTTGGTTTTCATCTTTTAATATTTTTCTGAAGTAGGATGTATTTTAAATTATTTTATCCGTAATATTTAATTCATTTAAGGCTTCTTGGATTTGTTTGAACCATTTGCTTTTAGATTTTTATGTCTTTGATGAATTAAAATATTTATTTTTATTTATTCTGTTACTGTTTATTCTCTAAAGTATTATAATGGGTTGCATTTGATTCATTCACATATACATTTAAAATATTCTCCTTCGATTTTCTGATTATTAATTTACAATCTATTTTTTTTTTTTTTTTTTTAATTAAAATTATTTCATTAGTTTTAAATTCAATTATTTTAAATAATTAATTATTTATTTGTGATCTTTTTATGTTAGAACTGATTACAGTTCTACTAACATTTATTGATTGATTGACTCATTTGGACGTTTTTTTATTACCAGTTGATTATCAAAACGTTCTAAAATTTTCTGGAAACTTTAGGTAACTTACCTATAATTTACTATTTTTACTTTTTTTTATAAATAAATGGTGTTATTCTATTTTTTATCGGCCATCAGTTTTTAACGTCAGTTTTCTTCCTACTATCAACTTGAAGTAGGCTTTGAATCTCTATCAAAAATTACAATTTTTTCATAAAAGTCGGAAAGGTAAAAACATAGTTATTACGATCTATTAATCTCTAAATAAAATTTAAATTTGATATCTTTAATTATTATAAAGATAAATTTTAAAAACACCATATGAATCTCCGACATATATTTCTTTTTTTGTTGTGAAACAAACACGTTTCATTTTGATTAACAAACAAAGAATAGATTAGACGTAGAAAAATGTTACTTTGTAACAGATATTTTTACTAAATTATCTATAAAAATAAATTAGATAAAAGGGAAAAGTAAATAAACGAATGAAGTAAGTTATCTGTTGATGGTTTACAATTTCAGCCGCGTGTCTACCCGTAACTTTTAACGTCGATAACTCTATGAGTCTCCATATGGTGTTACCTACATAGACTATGTCATTCTTGACACTTTTAGTGATATATTATATCCCTACAAAATTTATGAATGCTGTTCATTCGTTTAGCCTGTATTTAAGTACCGAACTGATCACACGCATTAACCGGGGTTACCCTGTTTTTTTGGAATTATGTAAGGCAACAACAATAATAATAATAACGATTACAAAATTTCAAATATAAATAATATTCTCAATATTAGATGTTTCAGAAAAAACTATCTTAAACACGAATGAATAAGCAAATTTTATTATTTTGTACAGCGTTATTATTCTAAACAGTACAGTATCGACCCACCGGGTTAGTCTACTCGTTAAACCGACCCGGGTTGGTCGGGTTAGTGGTGAATTCGTCATTGCAAATCGGCTGATTTCGAAGTCGAGAGTTCTAAGGTTTAGTTCCTAGTAAAGGCAGTTACTTTTATACGGATTTAAATACCAGATTGTGGATACCGGTGTTCTTTGGTGGTCGGGTTTCAATTAACCACACATCTCAGAAACGGTCGATCTAAGACTGTACAAGACTACACTTCATTTATATTCATACATATCATCCTCATTCATTCTCTGAAGTATTATATACCGTACGGTCGTTTCGGAGGGTAAACAGAAAAAGAAAAACTATATAATATTATGTAAATTTTGTTACATAATAATAACGTGTTGCATTACATAATATTATTTTCAATAGTCTACTTAAATATATTACTACGACCATATGGAGATTTATAAATTCCGTATTACTTTCATCGTGAAAATTTGATAGATGATGTGAACGTTAAATCCTTTATTTTTATTGTATTTCAACACTTTGTCGTTGGTGTTTCATTCTCTTTGATCTGTTGTTAAGCGACTAATAACACTACATTCTCTTCGTTTACGAGGCGTATCGATTCACGTAATTAATCACGCTTTTAACCTGGAATACAAATTCCTATGATTTTTGGATTTCCATTTATTTAAAGAAGAAGAAGAAACAGCATCAAAACGAATGAACACTTACCATCAATACACAAGTATTACATTACACACTAATACCAAATCGGCTACTCGTTTCACAGTAAAGAAAGCGAAGTAAATAAAGAACTTTAGAATAAGTAAATAAATAAATATTTTATTTTGATCGGTACATAATAACATAATTACAGATCGCGTCTTTATAAGATAAATTATAATCAGGAGTGTGTAACAACAAAAAAAGATTCTGATTCATTTGCGATTAATGTATTCCATTTGAATTGAAAGTCCATCAAATTTTTTAATTTTAATATAAAATAATTTATTAACGATCATCTTATAATAAACTTTTGAAAAATATACATATATTTACATACTAGCCAGTCTAGCGAGGGGGCTTCCTCCGTAGACTCACGGGGTCCAGGTCGGCCAAGACGACCCACGGAACCAAGCCCTCTCCACGACCTTGCGAAATAACGGTGCCGACTCCAGGGCCGCAGAGCTCACTTCGGTCGCTATTCCCATACGGTCAGAGGGCTCAGCCTCCTAGACCCTGTTATGTTTATAATCCTCACGGTAGTGAGAATAATACTGATAAATAAGATTATCATATTCAGGGTTTATCATATTCATTATCGTATTCAGGGTCATTATAGTATTCAGGGTTCATAGAAAATCCTGAATACTATAATTAATTTCTGAAACAGAAATTAAATTATAAAATACAAAATAGCAGTCGCTTTTCTTTCTTTTCCTGTTTAGCTTCCGGGAATTACCGTTCAGGTATTACTTCAGAGGATGTATGAGGGTAAATAAAGTGTAGTCTTGTACAGTCTCAGTTTGACCGTTCCTGAGACGTGTAGTTAATTGAAACCCGATCACCAAAGAACACCGGTATCCACGATCTAGTATTCAAATCCGTATAAAAGTAACTGCCTTTACTAGAGAATAGTAGTAATTGTGATAACTTAAGTACACGACTTTTGACGTGGAAAACTTCACAACTTGCCGTTGTGCCGTGGTGACAGAAATATAATAATGAAGTAAAAGGACTAATCTTCACCCATCTTCATCCCATAGGTAGTTAAGGTATAACACAAATGTATTTTGAAAATTTGAAAGTCATCGGTCGGTTAGTTCGTGTAATACTGTTGCAAACAGTCAAACAACAAACAAAAACTTTCAAAATCTTATATATAATAGATACGTAATGATTTTCAGATTGGGTTCACGTGTTTATTTTTTTTATAGATTATGAAAACGTGCAGATTTGTTCAGCGATATTCAATAGTCGTTGCGACATTTTTCGTCGTCCAATCATCGCTAAACTTAATTTTCAGTTACGTTTAAAATTTGAATATTTGTTTCAACAGAGCTTTCTAACGTCTTATTATCTGAAAGAGCCACGTAAGTTAGACTAACTTGAAACCGGTCGGTTATCTTTAATATTCCAATTTGTAACCCAAAGAATTCGTCTTAGAATAAGACGTGCTTCTTTACCCAAGGGTAACTGCGCAAACAAACAATGAGCATCTTAGTGTGCTAAAAAAAAAAAAAAAAAACCGGTTTCTTAGGGTATACTTCCCGTGTAGGAAGAATGTGTATACAAATTTTCATCGATTTACCTTCAGTAGTTTTTGCTGGGCGTTGATTACGTACGACTCATTATTATGAATGCACGTTATTTATTTTTTTTTTTTTACGGCCCGGAAGGACCAGTTAGTCATTTACGTTTAGTCTTTCTTATCTTCCAATACTATTTCATTTTCCTGGAAAAATCCATTTTACGTTCCTGTGTCCAAATCTTCCCCGATTTCTTTTTAGGGTTTTCTGCGAATTAACACCGGGCAAGTCGTTATAATTTCCAGATCCTGTTCTTAGATCTTGCAGTGCAATGTCTGCTTCTTTGATGTCTTGATGAACACACGGCACCGGTTGCGTTTTTAGCTTTACCGATCTTTCCAAGAGTCGTTTACTTTTCGTTGATTCCTCCAAACGCAAGAGGTGGCCGAAGAATTTTATTCTCTTCTTTCTTATTTCTTCTGTAATTGGTGTAACGACCTCATAGATTTTACGGTTTGGGAGTAATCACCACTTTCCTTCCACCGAGTTTACCCCGCCGATGCAGGTCCTTACGATCCTTCTTTCTATTTCGGCTAATTTTTCAGTTCTCGATGCTATCTTGATTTGACCCGGTGTTTCACTTCCGTACATTACTACCGGTTTGATCACCGTATTATAGCGCCTTATCTTGGCTTGTTTGGAGATGCATTTCTTGTTATAGGTGTTTCGTGTGACCACTTGTGCCGTTGCTAGTCTGTGTGCTCTTTCTTGCCAGGCTATTTTCTCGTTTAGATTCCATATGATGGATTCACCGTGTTATTTTATATTTATAGATTTGAATTTTTTAGATTCCTAATGTGAATGTTGCAATGTGTTCAATTCTTGGACGATTAAAAATTCCCTCATTACCCGGTGAGAGCGCTATGACATGTATGACGTGTTAATGAGATGTAGTCTTGTACAGAATCAGGCCGACCGTTCCTGAGTTGTGTTGAATTTCAATCGCACAACTCGATATGGAATTTGATTAAAAAAATGGTAATTACCTTAAAATACCGATTTCAGTTGAAAAAAAAATTATTTGAAAAATTATCAATTTATTTAAAAATTAATCGAATTAAGTAGTTACTTAAAGTTAATCTAATATAACTCTGTAACCGATATACCTAAAAATACTAGAATTAATTTTTCACTATTTTTATAGTATAGAACACGCGTGCAACATTTCAAAACAATCGGTTAAATAGTTTCAGAGGAGTTTGCGGACAAATTTGGCCCAAGAAGTTTACAATTGATTTTATCAGGCTCCGACCAAATATAAAAACAGAATCGATTAAAGTACATATTAATTATTTAAATGAAAACACATGAAATATTGTTAAAGTAAATACATTGAATACAAAAAAATTACCGCAAAATGTATAATTTAAAAGTCCCAACAATAAGAATAAAAGTAATACTGCGACGTAATTTTAGTGCTAATTAAACGATCTTTTTAATGTAGCCTTGTTTTTAAATTCAAATCTTGTATTCCGTCAGTATAATTGTAATGCTCGCTTATAGTTTTCATTCGTAATTTAAATTATGATACGTTCGTATTTTCTACATGATATAAAAGCGATAATCCAGCAGGATATTAATTTTGCATGTAATGAACTACTCCGAATGGAAATGTCACTTATAAAATGGCCAAAATTTTATACTAATTTTAGCACAAAATTAGTCAAATTTCTCCTTCAAAAGCATCGAAAATTATTTGAGTATATATTACGTTTACTTTGTACAGGATGCAAATAAAGCATGTTTTTTTATTGCTAATTAAAAATTAATTAACGTAGTAATATTGTTTCCGTGAAAAAAAATTGTTTAATTGTATGCTAAAGAGATTGATGGAAAGATTTTTTCGGTTCTGCAATTTATTAAAACCGGCAACTAAACTGAAATAAGTCATTATTTCGTAAGCCGAAATATTTTATTAAGTTTTACGAATGCAGTTCCATCGTTTGACTCGGTAAAGGTGGATATCGTTAGTTTTTAAGAATAATTGTCTGTTCTTTTAATCAAAGATTGCCATATTCGTACGTAAATAATATAAACGCAAGCGTAAGTTAACATATTTAATTTTCTAAATATCTGTCTGCACGTTTCGTACTTACAGGATTTGAGAGCCCATTTTTGTACGTTAAAAATTCGTTCTGACTATTTAAGGAAGCTGTAAGAGATAATGTTATTACACCTTATAAAAGAATATAAATTTAGGCGTAATAAATATTTAATAATGATGACGAGTTTAGCGTTTCATTATTTTGGTAAAACTGAAATAAATTTGATCGTTCTACGGAAAGTTAACACCCGATAAAACACCCAGAAATTTTGTTTTGTAAGCGATAGAAATACTATCGTTATCGTTATTTGGAATTCACGAGATCTACAAGCTTGCTTCTATCTGAAAAGCACAGTGCAGTGGTGCACCAGATATAAATCTCCAAATATAAATTTAGATAAAAATTCTTTGAGCTGCAATCTTACGAATTTTTTAGTTTTTTCCTGATTTAATCACCCCTACGGCAACCATTTCGGCAATCATGCATCACTGGATGACCTCAGGGTGTCGTGGCAGCGCCTGCCTTCCCTGTCTAGCCGCCTCTAGAGTCATTACTAGCGTTATCAGGACACACCGACTTCTTCTCCTGGACAGCCAGCCCATGCCTCAGCTTGAAAGCTGCCCTTCCCGTCCCTAACATTTTCTTTTTCCTGTGTAGCCTCCGGTAATTACCTTTCAGATAATACTTCAGAGGATGATATGTATCATCCTCATGATCAGAGGATGATATCATATCATCATCAGAGAATGATATGAGTATGGATGATATGTATTTGAGGATGATAGTCTCAGTTTGACCGTTCCTGAGACGTGTGGTTAATTGAAACCCAACCGCCAAAGAACACCGGCATCCACGATCTAGTATTCAAATCCGTGTAAAAAACTGACTTTAACTAGGACTTGAACGCTGGAACTCTCGACTTCCAAATCAGCTGATTTTGGGAAGACGCGTTTACCACTAGACCGACCCGTTGGATTACCGTCCCTAACCTACAAAGCATCAGGTGTGCGTTTCGCTCACCTGGTGTTGTTTACCCCACGCGATCGGTCCTCTCGCATCTTGAGGGTCCCTCATACCATCATCGGGTAGTTCCGACCCCCTACTCGTGCATGTGGGTAGACCAGAACACCCGCGGCATGGGGGGTACCTCCCTAGCCCTAGATTACTTTTAAGTAGTTAACTTTATATTCTAGTTAAAAATTCTGTTGTGTACGAAAAGAGTTACACGAATGGCTCAGTCATTTCAATTTTGAATTAACTTTTAAATGAATTATTTGAATTTTAATAATAATATGATTTCAATTTAAAATTAATATAAAATTTTAAAAAATGTTCAATTTAAAATTGTAAAACAAAGCGATTACAAAGGAATTCATCAGTCTTTTTCTGGAACAGTTGCATTTTTCTTGTAGTATCTAACCCTCTACAACTGATATTAAATAATCGGCGAACTTTTCATTTTTAAATGATATAAAACATTATTTTAGCTTAGACTTTCCAGATTGCTACGACGAAAAGCAGATATTGATCGTATTATATTTTGTAATACCGTCGATAAAATTTCACACATAAAATCTCGTATTTCTAATCTGAAATCAAGTATTCCATCGATACGATTATAATGTTCCTGCGTTTTAAAATATAATACTTTCGTATTTTCTACATCATATAATCCAACAGGATATTCATTTTACCCATAATTAGCTTCTCCGCATCGAAATATCACTTTTAATCTGGCCAAGCTGTAGTACGATTATATTTTTCCACAGTTTTAGGGCTTTCACGAAATTTTCAATTTCTTCTGCAGTTTTTTAAGTCGTAATCTTTTTTGCACACTTTTTAGTCACGCTTGTTTTTTTTTATTTTTACGAACCGTAAACTTGAATTCCTGTCTGATTTATATCCGCATACAAATTCCATTTCGATAGTCATAATAAACCCGTACTGCTGTGTCATAATTTTAGTACCGATTAAACGATCTTTAACAGTACGGGTAGCAAATATAGGTATGTTAAATTATTTTTGACAGATAACGGTGATAGGTTAAGGATATACAATATTAAACATTACTATTGTGTTTTTATACTTGGTAATAAATTCTTATATTAGTTAAACGGCTTTAGGTGTATTTGTATTACTATCGTGTAATATTAGTAATAAGTGTAAACTATTTATTCTATCGTTAGAATAATATTAACTTTGCGCTGTGATATTTATATTATTAGATGTAATTTAGTCAAATTTATTATTTTTTTTAATCAAAAAAATGTTCGATAAACTAAGCGGTGTTAGTATAAAATGTTATATTCTAATAAGTTTATGATTTTTGAACTGAAACAATTGAAAACCACAGAATTTTATATTTCATAAGAGAAAAAAGTGTAATTTTTAGTTACTTTTAGTATTTTTAAAGTAAATTTTAAATCACACCCTAGAAAATGAGCAAACCGTGCAAATTTTACATGTACAATGTAAAATAAAACATTTCATGATAAATCAACGATATATGAAATTTATAAACGAACAAAATTTAAAAAGAACAGCAAATTAAATGAATAAATACGAAAATGTTAAAAAAAAAATTATATCATTATATTCTTAAGAAGGCTTTTAAAAATTTTCTTAACTGTTTTAACTGACCGCTGTGTGTGGTAATGATACCAGACATTTAGCCAGAAAAGGATGCTGATACATAAAGGTCCTTATTAGAAACACGTGTTATTAATTTACTTAATTGATATACTGTATAATCCAATGTATAAGATAATATACTATATATAACGTAATATTCTGTAATAATCTCAAGATTATATCTTGATATAACGTAAAACATTGTCGAATGACTTCAAGATGCAAAAATGGATTACCAGATCTGGCGAATAAAAATTTATTTCTTAGAGAAATAATTTATTCCGTTTAAAATTGTAATATTAGATAGTACGAGGGTCGTTTAATAATTAAACAGACAAATGACTAGAAAATTATTAAAAATTATGACTGTAGGGGATTATTTTGCAAATAATCCCTTTCTACGTTTAGGTACTTATCTAATCTTTCGGTGACCTTATTTATTCCATTAGGAAAGAACCGCTTACCTCGCTGTCTGACTCTTCTGTATCGTAATCTGGCCATGCTCATTGTTGCCACGTAAAAAAAAGGGTGGTGCGTGATCGGGATTGTAGGGTGGATACGGCATGACCTCCCAATCCAACTTTTAAATAGCTTCCCTAAGTAATTTGAGTGTTGTGGAGGTGGGCGTTATCATGCAGAAGATTTATGCTTTTTGAGAGAGAACCAGGAAATTTCCTCCTTAATGTTTTACTTTAATTTCTCATACGGTACTTAAGTACTCCCCAGTTCATTGTACGTTGTTCTTCCAAACAGTTGCAATAATTTGAGTCTTTATACCTCCAAAACACCGTTAGCATCATTTTAACAGGTGAGGCGTAAGTTTTCTCCTGGTAGGCGAACACAGATATTTTCATTCCTACTTTAAAGTTTGGACTCCAGCTCAAAAAAATAAAGTTTCATCACACATTATTATGCAATCTAAGAAAGCATTACCTTCTGCTAAAATCTTTGTTTATGTTCCCTTTTTTTTTTTTTGTCTTCAGTCATCTGACTGGTTTGATGCAGCTCTCCAAGATTCCCTATCTAGTGCTAGTCGTTTCATTTCAGTATACCCTCTACATCCTACATCCCCAACAATTTGTTTTACATACTCCAAACGTGGCCTGCCTACACAATTTTTCCCTTCTACCTGTCCTTCCAATATTAAAGCGACTATTCCAGGATGCCTTAGTATGTGGCCTATAAGTTTGTCTCTTCTTTTAACTATATTTTTTCCAAATGCTTCTTTCTTCATCTATTTGCCGCAATACCTCTTCATTTGTCACTTTATCCACCCGTCTGATTTTTAACATTCTCCTATAGCACCGCATTTCAAAAGCTTCTAATCTTTTCTTCTCAGATACTCCGATCGTCCAAGTTTCACTTCCATATAAAGCGACACTCCAAACATACACTTTCAAAAATCTTTTCCTGACATTTAAATTAATTTTTGATGTAAACAAATTATATTTCTTACTGAAGGCTCGTTTCGCTTGTGCTATTCGGCATTTTATATCGCTCCTGCTTCGTCCATCTTTAGTAATTTTACTTCCCAAATAACAAAATTCTTCTACCTCCATAATCTTTTCTTTTCCTATTTTCACATTCAGCGGTCCATCTTTGTTATTTCTACTACATTTCATTACTTTTGTTTTGTTCTTGTTTATTTTCATGCGATAGTTCTTGCGTAGGACTTCATCTATGCCGTTCATTGTTTCTTCTAAATCTTTTTACTCTCGGCTAGAATTACTATATCATCAGCAAATCGTAGCATCTTTATCTTTTCACCTTGTACTGTTACTCCGAATCTAAATTGTACTTTAACATCATTAACTGCTAGTTCCATGTAAAGATTAAAAAGTAACGGAGATAGGGAACATCCTTGTCGGACTCCCTTTCTTATTAGGGCTTCTTTATGTTCCCTACAAATGTAAATTCGGTTGTGTTTGTGATTTTGATAAAATCCATCTTGAACATGTAACGCTACTATTCAGCTTATCATATTAAATTCAATAGACAGTGCTGGTATTAGCACCACAAATTTCAACAATTTAAAAATCTTTTATGATCTTTCTTTCGAAGAAGATTGTTAATTCTAAAACATAAGTTGAAACTTCCACCGGTCTTCCGTGATGATGAATCAGTGATACTTGTTTTCCGTAATATAAAAATGGAAACTTTTCCGATTTTGAGATTCCATCGGAAATTTTATCTGTTATAAATAAATTAAATTATATTACATCTGATATATCGATTCGGGTAATGTACCAGAGGACCCCAATATCGACTGCAACGGTGATTCAGGGTCCGTAGCCCGTTGCATTTCCCTTGTTTGTTAATCGTATGAACTTGTAATTTTCCTTAATCTGTGGATTAGCAGAATATTTTTGAGTTCTATTTTACATCATATGAAATGTGAGATAGAATCCAAAAATAGAATAGTTGCTAAAAGACGAGATCGGGGAATTTTATAGTTCCTTGTGGGAACTTTAAAACTATCAACTACCAGTATTAGAAGGTAAAATGATGTCCTAAATTAAACTGGCGACGAAATTCTCTACATGCAGCCTCTACATTGTCATTATTTTTCTACAAAAAGCTTTGATGGAAGGAGCACAATACTAACGAATCCAAGAACCTAAGAAAATTAAACGACAAGATAACGAAACGCAAGAGTAGCAGGAGATTTATGTATATTTTAACCGATCGCTGAGACCGGTCAAAAGCCCTTGCTGTTGTAGCATTCTTATTATCGGGAAGGTAATTGTTTAATCTGTTTATTTATATACGGAATTGCGTATCGCCTTCCGATCCTTTAGACCAGATTGAAAAAATTTACCAGGGCTGACTTTAGCAGACTATCCTCATATGTTCTCCGTTCCGCGGCGTGATTTCTCTTCAGTCCGTCCGCTGAAGTCCTTTCGGCGCTAACGGCTTCCGGCTTAGCAGGAATGCGTCTCATCGGAGTAAGAAAGAACGGAACGAAACGCAAGGATAGCGGGAGTTTATTATCTTCCTACTAATCGCAGAGCTTGGACGAATGTCTGTTGCTACTGTGTCTTTCGTTTATCGGGCGAGCCATTATTTATTTAACGGTGGTTATAGATTTTTTGTGTTTTATTTACGGTCAAAGTCGTTATTTGCGTTCCGGTTCTACGGGCCGGTCAGAAATAATCGACCAGGACTGACCGTGGGAGACTAGGCGCATATGAGCTTCGTTCTCCCGGCGTGATTCCCCTTCAGTCCTTTCGGTGTTGGCGCCTTTCGCTCTAATAGGAGCACGCCTGTCGGGGCCCTAGTGTTTGGAGGACGCAATGCGCTCCCCTCTCCGGAGGGAGTCGCACGTGCTGGCTGTGGTGGGGCAAGAAGACGTGAGCCGGCTTAAGTTATTCAGTGCCGACAGTCGCTCAGGGCTACCGACAAATATTTCAAAATTTCTCGTTTCCGTGAATTACTATATACATACAATACAATTAATAACGAGCGATGTTAATACAATTTAAATTTATTTGACTGCGAATACGATACGATTTTATTTTTAATTAAATTTTTCCTAATTTGTTGATAAGAGTAAATTAATTTTAACCAAAGTACGGTTTGATCTTGCGTTTTCATTTTATTATATTTGATTCATTTTATTTTACCCTCGGAACATTGAACAGGCAGAACAGGTGCTACTATAATGAATAACATGTATAATATACTATACACATATAATACATAATGAATAATTTACACATAAAAATACTCGCAATTAATCTAATACGTATTTCTGTAACAAATTAACTAGAAAAACAATTATAGGATTAGCAATTAAGTTGGCATTATTAGTATATTAAAGTGAGTGTCTGTGTAAAGTCATTCATAATTTATAGTGAGCCACGTTTACACTCGAAATTCTTAGTGAAGGAGTTACGAGATTATTCTGTTTTCTAAATTAAATGTATAATTTTCGTATTTCTTTGATTAACTGTAGTACAAAGAGCACACGGTTGTTCTGAGACAAATTAACTTCGGTAATAAGATTTTTATTTTTAGCAGAGTATATAAATTACCTAATTTAAATTTAATCATTTTAGTTACATAAAATGTTTTAAATGAAGTAGAAAATTATAATATTATTGTCATTTTATTTAATTTACTTTAAATATAAAATTCAGCTCCATCTTTTGGAACTTGCTTTATTTTGCATCCGGGAGTATTCCTAACGTTAATCACGATTACGATCGTGAATCGGTAATTATGAAATAATTTTTTATCTAATATTCGTCTCGATATAGATAAATAATTATTTACTGTTGTATATTGAATCTACAAGCCGATAGTTAATTAAAAAATAACTTTCACTACAAATTCTCAGTTTATTTAATAACAAGATCTAAACATTATGTTCTGAAGGTAGATTATGTTCATATTCGTTTGTTTTCTTTGCTATTTTGCTTAATTTAAACATCTCCTGTCATCTTCTTTCTACTTATTTGTTAATGAAACAGCTCATCTTAATATCAATTAAAAACAATTTTTTTTCCGGTGAAAAACCCGAAAAAACACGTTTTTTACAACTTCAGCGCCACCTAGCAGTTCAATTTAAAATAATATGGCATAACTTCAAAGACATTAATTGTAGAGGAAAATGCACTCTACATTTTTTGTTGAAAAACTTTTCTCTAAAATGCATCGATTCAGAGAAAAACGTATTTCAAAAACTTTTTGAGTTTTTCAAAAATCTACGGGAGGGGGATATTACAAATCTGGAATTAAGCTTCCCTCATCACCCCTAACGTGCAAAAAAACATCGATCGGTAGGTAAGGATTTTTAAATAAAAATACAAATTGACTGTACTAAAGCGGATATAGACTTTTATTATACTTAATTCATCGTTTCTTTATTCAAGCGCAAATTTAATTTTTATGTTGAATCATTTTGTATGTTGTAAACTTGAGATAATAATAAGTAACATAAATAAAACAATTAATTAACACAAATATTAACACAAATTTCAACCACAATAAGTCAGGATAATAGTAGTAAACGATTATTACATGACGTGAAACATAACATAACCGTGACACAAAAACAGACAAAATACATGACGTAATCGACAAAGATAATAATCAAAATTATTACACGTCAAATAGTAATACGTCGACAGTAATATCAATAGTAAGTAATAAATTGAAAATAAAAATAAAATAATAAGTTCAAAATAAATAATCATCTGGAATTTATTCCAGGTATATAAACAAAAAACTAGTATTCAGACCCGTTAACAAAAGAAACGTAAGTTTTAACCCTTTATCCTTTATTTTAATCTTATCAAACAATCTTATAAAATTCACTTGCAAATCCCTTTTATTGTCTATTCTAACAGTTTACGAATGAAGTCTATCGCATTATTTCTTTCAGATATACACTTATAGTTTTACTGTAACTCACCTATAGTACTTTCTACTTTACTGAATTACTCGTGTCGTCACCTTAAGCGTATCGAACTGGATATTCTTCACGCTGGACCTTCGTCGTACGTCTTGTTAGACCGGTTCAGAACTATACACAACTCGCAGCCTCTCCTCGCAGAACTGCCCCTGCGGGACCGACGCCGTAACGCCTCGCGGAACTCCGCCGAACTGAACTGACTTTTAGCTGGCCTTACTGGGCTATTTATACTGTTAGCCTCTTTACCTGTAGAATCGGACCCAAGTCGAATTGTGAGAAGAGTCTACCGAGGTTTTGTTCCCAGAATTCCAAACCTGGTCTCTTCTCACCGAACAACAGGTGTGCATTGTGTGTTAGCGGGCAATATAAGAAAAGTCAATTGTAAAACGGACCTATTCTTTACAAAAAGGGTTCTCCTTTTTGTCCCTTTCTGAATTTTTCCAATTATTTTATTATTATTACTTCCATAATAATCGGCAGGAATCCGTTACTCAGGTCCGCTATAGCGGTCTTGTTACAATATCTTTCTCCTACCACTGCAGTACACTTGTTCCGACTTTGAGAAAGATTCTTAATCCAGTATTAGAAGAAAAAGGACAACTTAGGAAGCGCTGGGACAGTGAATCAGGCTTATGAACTAAGCGGGAAAGGAAATGATGTAATGGTAATACTTTTTTTTTTTTGTAATCTTATTAAATAAACCTTTGGTGACCGTTTTATCAACGTATCTGAAATGAGATGTAAAACAAATATATAATATAAAGTAATTCAATATTATCCCTCCTGAAGAGTCCTGACATCGGTATGTCGAATGACGACTGAAGATTCAATCGCAAGATATTTACCGAATTATTAATCGATTAAAAGGGCCCATAAGTATTACTGCATGCTTTAGTTTATCGTTGTTAATAACTCTTACGCATAGCAGTTATTGAATATGGGAAATGCTTATTTGTCGAATTCCTTGAAGTTCCGGATTAACATCCTCTATCCTGAAGATAAATCAAACTTCCTTTTCTGTTTAAAAAATGGTATCACCAGTGTCGAACCGAATAACGTACAGGTGAACGTTGACTGTTGAGTCGGTGCCTTGAAATTCTTTGAGGAAAGCCATTAGTTTTATAAATACATGTAGAATCTATCAAAAACTTTGCTAATACGTGGTAGGTACAAAAATAAATTAAAATTACACAAGTAAATAATTAAGATTGGTGAATGAATATCTGGGTATTGGAATGCCATTAAAATTATCGTACTCTACTTTTCATTTGTTCTATGGAATAAAAATAGTCTTCTTGTAATGTAAATTAATGATTTGAAATGACAGATACATCCTGGATTGTACAACTTCTTATTATTCAAAGAAATTTCCTAATTGCGATGTACTACCTCATCTTAAACTGTTATAATAAATCATTTTTGGGCAGTTGTTACATGTTACAGAACTAAAGTATTATAAAAAAATTTGTACCGTATCGGTACAATCGATTACAAATTGGCATAACGGTATACAATCGCTTTGTTAAATTTAAAAAAATTATCTCTTGCTATTATCTTTACACTTCCAATATCAATTTCAAGTTTTCAAGAAAATATAATCGCCAAATCTTTAAAATAAATTTCAGTATGTTTGTCTTTACTGATTGTGGTTTTTCCCACAAGGGTGTGAGATTAATTTTATCTCCCTTCCGACCCGCACTGAACTGCTCGCACCGTTCATAATTGTAAAATGAGAGAGAGAGTGAGAGACAGAGAAATCATTCCCAAACCAATTTTTAAATCGTTTATTAATCTGAAATGAAATTTTCCCCATTTTTTAAAAGAAAAATTAGATGTGTAATATTGTTGTGTAAATTTCTTTCTTAAATAAATGTATGTTAAATATTACAATCGGCAGGAAAAAAGTCAACGTTACTGATGACGATTTCAGACACGCAAGTATTTGTTCTCTAATTATATCTACCCTACTCGCATTACTATAACACTGGCTACAACACGTTCCTTGACGAATGTTCGGTTAATCGGCGAATATTTGTATAGGAAAATTCGAGTTCGGCTTATCCCTCTAAACATTCGCTTGTTTATCCGATTATTTGTATTCGGCTTTACACACATACTATCTGATAGCACCCGCGCGCGCGCTCACACACACACACACACACCACACACACACACACACACACACACACACACACACAGTGTTCCACTTAATTTATTGTCTAATTTATTGGTTCTCGATGGAAAATATTCCTGTTCGATTACGAATACCGAATAATCGTTAATAAAATTAAATTTGTACTCGTATATAAAATATTTTGTACGAATACTAAATATTCGTGAACGAACGCGTATGTGGAGCAGAGACAAGAGAAAACTGAAAATTCCTGTTTATGGAATTTGTCTTGTATTATTGATGCTATTAAATTACTATTTGATTACTTTTACAAAATATTTCTCACTCTCTCTGTCTCTCTGCCCTTATCTTTCTATCGCTTTGTTTCTGAAAACATAACTTAAGTGATGTTCTAATTACTGCTGATGAATCTAAAACTTGTCAATTCTAAAACTGAATAAACTAGAAACACTATTTTTTGAGTACGTAATAAACAAAGTTTATTTATGTTAACATAAATAAACTTTTAATTGTATTTTATTTGTATGTTGACATCTTAAGTTTTATTAAATCTATTTATTTATTGTTTAATTTTAAATCTATATAAAAATTGAAATAATACAAAAAAGCCATAGATTCTTTATGCTACGTTTGGGTGATATTTGATAGGACTTTTTTTTAATTTGTGTCCTTTGTTAGAGCTATTTTTAATTTGCAGCTATTAGAGTTAAAGGTATGTTGATGCATGTGATTTATGTAGAAAATGATAAAAATATTTGATTTCGTCCGATTTAGATCAAATAACTTCAATATTCAAAGAAAACTGATGTATTTAACACGGGAAGGCTATGTATTAGGTCATGAATAAGAATTGTCTAATGCTGAGTTTCTCAGCCTCTCTCTCTCTCTCTCTTTTCCTGTTTAGCCTCCGGTAACTACCGTTTAGATAATTCTTCAGAGGATGAACGAGGATGATATGTATCAGTGTAAATGAAGTGTAGTCTTGTACATTCTCAGTTCGACCGTTCCTGAGATGTGTGGTTAATTGAAACCCGATCGCCAAAGAACACCGGTATCCACGTTCTAGTATTCAAATCCGTGTAAAAATAACCGGCTTTACTAGGACTTGAACGCTATAACTCTCGACTTTCCAAATCAGCTGATTCGGGAAGACGCGTTAACTACTAGACCAACCCGATGGGTGCGTTTCTCAGCCTTTTTTTATTATCTCCACGGGGTCACGAAATTAGCCTACAATTTTACATGAAACAGTAATGAAATCATTTTATGAGAAAAAAATTATTTATTATAAACATTTTACTTACATTTATAACTAAAGAAAATAAATTAATGAGATTGTTGCGTTTGTCTGTCATTTAAAAGTTTCACCGTACGCGGATCTATGATAGAAACACAAAAAAGCAAATTGTTTCCAAGTGGTAAAAGACGATTCTCATATTTAGTTTTTAGCCCGACCGTAAACGAAAAACCCTTTTTACAGAAGTAAGACGTGGCGACAGGGATTAATATTTTCAGTGCTTTTGTGACCAAATTTTTATATTCACTTTGACAAGCAAGCCAAAACGTATATAAATTTCCAGATGTAAATTTTAGTTATAACGTGATATCGACAGACATTTCGGTGAACTACTAGTGAATCTCAAGAGGTAACTTAGTAGCAACAACAACGTTCTTACTAAATGGATTCAGTACCCGTCTCTTCGAGAAATCATTTTTACCTTCCGAGATATGCTCCGCAAACTGGATTTTTTTTTACGTTCGAACATAACAATCTCACAGCGAATATTTTGCAAGCTGACCAAATTACAAGGAACACGTTCACATCAAGTTGGAATCTGTAAATCGCTCGTGTTTGTATACTTCATACAGGAACGTTCATACCCGTCGCTATCAATGCAGATAAATAGTTTTAACTAGGTTTCACTGGTTTGTAGTTTGGAGGGGTGTCGCCAAATATTCATTATATATATTTTTACTTTTTGGAGGTTTGTAGAGCTATACAAATAAAATCACTAGTCTATTGTAAAGTATCGTGTACGACAACTTTGGTTGTATTATTTCTTTACATTATACTTTTATATATTTATTTATTTTTTTTAATATAATTGAAAAACTTACGTATATAGAACATAGTTTTTTTTTTTTGAAGTAGGTGACATTTTTTTATTTCATCAATAAAATAAGTTTTATTTTGTCCGGTGAAAAATATTAAGATTAATTATATTCTGTAATTATAAATAAAGTTTTTTTAAAAAAACAAATAAAACGGTAGAAGATAGACGGTATTTTCTCCATATGATAAATCAACATTTTTTAAAACTCAACCGATAGCGTATTAAATAAAACTACTTGAAAAAAGAATCTTTATTCTGCATATATTAATATCGTTCATAAAAAAATCATTTACAATAACGACAAAAATATCACGTTTACTTTCTCGGCTACATAGTGTTATACTATTTACTTGTACAGTATAATACTATAAAAGAGAAAGTATACCGAATCAGATCAAATTTAGCATTACAGAGATTTTGAAGATCGAAGTTTCAAGATCCCGTCTTACGAAATCGCACAATTTCATCGCCGACAAATTTTGCACGTGATAATTTTTTTTATAAATAGTGTTATTAAACAAAACCAGCAAAAACTAAGATAACCAAAATTTGACCGTTTAACATACTTTGGCTTATATATTAATATTCAGTATACCTGTATATCCGGAAGTGTAAAAAAAAGGCTCTAGAAATGTATCCGGGTGGAATTAAATTACTTTATTAATGAAATTTGACATCGACTTCTAAAAGTGAAAATATAACGAATAATTTTAGAAATTGTTTTACGTAAAACGATCTTCGTGGCAGGAATTGTAGCGTCTCGGTCTTTCATCCGGGAATTCCAGGTTTGAATCCAGGTCAGGCATAGTGTTTTTCATATCCTGCAATATTCCATTTCCATACATCCAAGTACAAGTTTTCATGGAATCTACGGTGAATTAATTCATCCATGTAAAACAAACTTTTTATTATTTTTGTTTTCAAAATTATTGATTTACATACCGGAATTTTTAGAAATTAAAAAAAAAATCAACTCTGAACTGTAAATAAATCTGAAAAAAAAATCTGAATAAAAGAATAGTTGTTACTAATATACCGCTGACATAATTTTGAACGAATCGGTTTGAAAGTCGGATTATAAAAAGATTTTTTAACAATTTATATTTTTCAAACGCTGTTAAATTTAGGATTAAATTTTTATTTGTTCGAGTACATACATATTGCATTCGCGGTAACAAATATTTGTTTGAAAATTTTAGGAAAATATTCGTAGAGAGATATTCTAAAAGGACGGTTTTGTGATGTTTCTTTGTTGTTTTGACAAGAAACTGATACCTGGATTGAAGAGGAAGGAAACATTGTAGGAAGCTCAGGATCTAAAGCAGGCGACGAGAATTCATGTTGGTTGAACAATCGGTGGGGAGATGTAGTATGATGATAAACGATCCATGTAGAATTCCGTATAATAATAAATATCCCAAGAAACATTCTGTTCTGTTATGTAATGTTATGTTACGTTGTATTTTATCATTTGTCACTCAAAATATCTCTCGATGTTTATTATTTTTGTCATACTTCAACATCTGTTACGAATAGACTCGTCTCTGACAGAAAAGATTCAATGTATTATATTATATCGACAAAATACAGTAGGAATTGTCAAAATATTAAACCGTATTTTACATTTCCATCATTTTCAACTGAAGTACGATTAGTTTAAGCAAAGATAAGTTAAAAAAAAAAATATATTTTATAAATGTAGGATTTGTAACTAGAAATGTTAACGTAATAATTTTTAATTTTACATTTTTTTAAAACTCCAGCCTGAACGTAAAAAAAAATCTTCTTGTTATTTACTATATATAGTTTTCTTACTGAAATTTTCGTTTAAAACAAAGATTAGCTGTAGACCTGAAATTGTAAAAAAAAAAAAAAAAAAAAAAAAAAAAACAGGAAATCGATACTATTTTATTCATCTTATTAAATTAACAGAATACATATATTGAAAAATTGTGCAAATTAAGTATTTTTATTAAGTAATAAAAACAAATTTGAAATAATTAAACAAATGAAAAAAAAGGAATACGATTCCTGATCGAAACATTTTCAAAATCTTTCTACGATAAACAAACTAACAAATACAACAATACTTTATTTGTAAAAAAGTACAATACTTTATTGTTAGAAGTAATGAATCGATGTTCACAATCATATGTGTAATTAGTATCATAGAGTAATATTTTTTAATTTATTTTACAATTTTCCATTTAATAGAATACAAAGTTACTCGCTCATAGAGCGTAGACGAAGATTTAAAACATTATTATTTTCCAGTTACATAGTTACCATTAATATCTATATAGTTATATTATTTTATAATAATATTGTTGAAAGTATCCTAATCAAGTCAAATTTTCCCGACATACAAGGTGGATAATTTCTAAATTTGTCTAAATTCGACTTTGAATAGGGTTAAGAAACGTAAAGAGAATTTCAACAACGATTACAAATTTTCCCCGTTTCCGAATATACTAAACGAGATATTCGCTTGATTTTGACTCGCAAATCCTTACTCTTTAGATAAATATCCTAAAATAATTTTCAGAATTTTAGTATTTTAAGCAGTAAAAACATAAATTTGGTTTTGTTTTTTTTAATTTTTGTCTTTTTATTTTACTACTATTGAATCAATCTTTATAAGATTCCGTAACATTGTGATGGTAATTTATTTTTGTAATTCTAGTTATGTATTTCGTAACCCACCGGGTCGGTCTAGTGGTGAACTCGTCTTCCCAAATCAGCTGATTTGGAAGTCGAGATTTCCAGCGTTCAAATCCTAGTAAAGCCAGTTATTTTTACACGGATTTGAATACTAGATCGCAGATACCGGTTCTTTGGCGGTCGGGTTTCAATTAACCACACATCTCAGAAACGGTCGAACTGAGAATGTACAAGACTACGTACTTCATTTACACTCATACATATCATCCTCATTCATCCTCTGAAGAATTATCTAAACGGTAGTTACCGGAGGCTAAACAGGAAAAAGAAAAGTTATGTATTTCACGGCGAATCCATGACGCGAATTCTAAAAACAAATTAGTGGATCCTCTCTTTTTTCTGTTTAGCCTCCGCAACCACCCTAAGGTAAAACTTCAGAAGAATGATGAAGATATGTATGCCATCTAAATGTAATGTAGTCTTGTACAGTCTCAGATCGACGATTCTTGACATATGTGGTTAATTGAAACCCAAACCACCAAGAACACCGGTATCCACGATCAAAAATTCAAATACGTATAAAAGTTACTGTCTTTACTACGATTTGAACCTTAGAACTCTCGATTTCGAAATCAGCTGGTTTGCGATGATAAGTTAACCGCTAGACCAGCCCGGTAAGCTAATTATTTGGGCTGTGAAGATATTACAATAAACTGATAATTTTTATAAATTGAACAGGTTTTAATTTTTATTTACCATTATTATTCTCGTAAGAATGAGTTTAATGATCGGAGAAGTGTCCAGGGTCTCTACTCCTTGGCTGGCTAAACATTCCCTGTCCGAATCGGGAAACGTAAGTAACTTTACAGCGCGGGCGAAACTGCGACGCAGATGCTAGAGTATTTTATTATACTAATATTATATACAGAACATAAATATTACTATGGTAGTTATTTTTTCGTTCGTAATATTATTGTTGAACATAAGATGCTCCACCTATCTACTGTAAATGATGGTAGATTTTAGAGCGAGGTTGAACTGTACAACTGTACAACTGTAGGTTTGAGCGAGGTTTTCATAGGTGAATGAAGACAACGCTTTGTTGTTTGTTGAATAATGGTTTAATGAATTTTCGTCTTGACAGTTAATGAAATGAATTATAACATAATGTGTAACTTGACATATAAAAATAAAAAATATAAAATTAAATAAAACGTTAAAGCTAACGTTCATCCGGAGAGAGAATGGGGTCCATCCTGACTAAGAGTATGACGTGACCGCCTTGGGTCAGATTCGAGCGCCGAATACTAGTACGAGTAACACTGATTGTCGTTTCGGAAGAAATGAAAATGCGTCCGCCTTGCGCGGGATTCTAACGTAGAATGCTTCTTCTTTTTCCTGTTTAGCCTCCGGTAACTACCGTTTAGATAATACTTCAGAGGATGAATGAGGAAGATATGTATGAGTGTAAATGAAGTGTAGTCTTGTACATTCTCTGTTCGACCGTTTCTGAGATGTGTGGTTAATTGAAACCCGACCGCCAAAGAACACCGGTATCCACGATCTAGTATTCAAATCCGTGTAAAAATAACTGGCTTTACTAGGACTTGAACGCTGGAACTCTCGACTTCCAAATCGGCTGATTTGGGAAGACGCGTTCACCACTAGACCGACCCGGTGGGTAACGTAGAATGCTAGTACGGTTTAACTTTCCGGTGAGCGCTAGCATCCACTAGATCGCAGTACCGGACGACTCGACGTGGAACGGAACAAATGGATTTACCGTAATGTGAAATATCCATATGTGAGACTACACAGACAGGCTATTCTGTTGGAAACGTTATTTAAATCACATTTCTTTTGCGGTCTTATAAATAAATAATAATGCGGTCTATACAATAAATTTAAGAACTAAAAACGCTACAGATGTATATTCTTTTTTATTTTAATGATTTTATTGTAGATTAATTCAATATTTTTTATTTTAATTGAAAAAGTAAATTTTTTTTTAACAAGCATTTCCTTTGTAGTAATTGTTAGTTTTAATCGTTCCTGCATCGTCTTATATGTTGGGTAAAGCAACAAACTCGTATGGAAGGGTACTATGTGGAACGGTACAAATAAAAGAACGGAAAATTTCGCAGAAGTGTTTACCATTCTTTTATTTGTGGCTTGATGATATAATCACATAAGATTGAAGCTTTTGCGTGGGATATGAAAGTGGAATTTTTTGTAGAGTATGAAAAATATCATGCCTGACCGGGATTCAAACACGGGACCTCCGGTTGAAAGGCCAAGACATTACCAGTTTGCCACGGAAATCGGCGGAGTGGCGGATAAATGTCTTATATTATGCATAGTCAAACGCCTACACATGAATGTAAATAGAATGCTTTCTTTACTTATAATTTCCTTTTTTAATTTAAATTATACAGAAATAATATTTTTGTTTTCTTTTACTTTTTTGAAGAGGGAAATTATTATCATTGTAAACTGTATTACTGTTGTTTTTTAGGTTGATTCATATCACATTCAGGTAACTAAAGGATTGTGAATATTAATTTATTGGATAACGAAATTAGTCTGGTTTATATAAAAAAATATCATAAACATAATAATTCAAGTCGATGATTTTAGAGTGGGCCTAATTGATTTTATTTCGTTTCATTAACTCGTAGAGAAGTGTTTTGAACTCACTTTGTATGCAAAAATGTATTTAAATACTGCAGAATTGAACAATGAATAATAGTTTCACATTAATTGCTGTCTAACAGAACGAATATTAAACTATGAAAATATCTGACGCTTTTGTTTTTACGATAACTAACCGACAATTAATCCGATTGACTAAAAATTACGCGTTTATTATAAATACATCAAAGGTAGAATTTTATTGATTTTGGAATACATGTATTAAAAATTTTAAGAACAAGAAAAAACCACTCTTGGTTGGGACCAAGAGTGTAGTCCCAACTCTTTGGCTTCCGTATGCTCTATCCAGAGACGAGTCGTGCTTCATTTACAAATTGATGAATTTCTCTTTACCGATGTAGCTAACCTCCATTTCACTGAAAAATTAATTCTTCAGCTCTTCATTTAGTTGCGGAAATCGCCAGTCTTGCATCATCTCAAGATAAGAACGCTGTACTGCTCTACTTCCTTCACAACAAGAATATTAATTTTTGTGTAAAAAAAAACATCAAAATTTCAAAGAATCTCGCTCCTACTATACAACCTCGTGCGGATTCTCTTGATTCTAAAGTTCTTGTATGCGAATGCGAACATTGTGACGAGAAATTTTACTACTTAAATGAAATGTTTCTTCGTCGCTAAAAAATAACCGCGGTAATACAGTGGAAAAATGGAAACGAACCATTTTATGGAAAAATTAAACACGAACCAGAAATAAATCATAAATGTTTATTAAAATAGCTTTTTTTCACTCTTAATACTACATCATTATCGTGCTAGTATAATGTTTTGAATTACCTTGTTGACTAAATAAAATGTAACGACAAAATATAAACAATCATAATAATAATAACAATGAAAACCAATTTCTTGCTTTACATTAAAATAAAACAAGTTAAAACTACAACGGCGATTTCATTTGAAATTCACTGACCTGACTCGTAAACGTACGCCGTAAAAGTACGAGTATTACAACTCATTCCTTCACAGCGGTTTCAATTTGTTTGAAACCATTCGTAAATTCATTTTTCAATTTAATATACCCTTAAAATTTAATCGTTGATTACGTAGATTTTTTCAACTAATTTAATTTAAACTCTTTAACATTTTATCATTTTATCTCTCGGTTTTTATTATTCTAAATTAGCATTCGATTAAGTTTTTATATAAAAATGTATATATGTAGTGTTACAAGAAAAAAAATCTAATTGACTTTACTTCATTAACTAATTTTTACTTTCCCGGCTATAATTCTATTACTGCTAAACAGCATAGTTGTAAAGGGAATGTATAGCGATCGGCCAAAATCTTCTGTCACGAGTTTTACAAATTTTGACGTTTCAAAACTCCCTTAGTCCAAAGAAAAGTTATAAAAATTTCACAAAGTGTAGGTACGTTTTGTTAGCCTGTATTTTGATTAATATCTCCAGACTGATTCAAGATAGATTCTTGGAAACTGCATCGAAAAATGTCTATATTGGGGCAATGATATCATTAAATTTTGGAAGAGATGGTTTAGGGCATTATGAATTTTTTTTTGAAAAGAGATCGTAGAAAAAATAAGTTTAGTATAATAAAGTACTTGTTAAGATGTTTAACTTTCAGTTTTACGTCGATCGGATTTAGGGATGAAGGATATTCAACATTATTTCTAAACTGTTTTTCTCCATATCTCCAAAATCTTTTTTCCAAAAAAGTTGAAATTTGACCCAAACATTTGAATATATTTTAAACTAGTGTGTAGTTTAAAATAAGCTAGTATATATATATATATATATATATATATATATATATATATACTAACTGTACTCGCCACGCTTTGCTGTGGCACATTGTGGTCGCATGGATGAGAAATGAGAAACAAAACAAAGCATACGTTTCATAGAAGTTTGATTTTGCAATACTTGTGGATACACAATATATTTTTTTTCCACTGTCTGCGTAGATATAATGGCTATCTGGTTTGCCGACTCGGGAACACGCACATACAGTTGTCCATGTAGAAGTAATCCGCATCTAAATCTAAACCACGCAATTCTAAAGATTGACCTTGAGATTTATTGATTATGATTGCAAATGCCGATCGAATTGGAAATTGCAATCTTTTAAATTGAAATGGTGTATCGGTCGGGATCATGGGTATTCGAGGAATGAGGACATCTTCACCTTTTAAAGGCCCCGTTAAAATCATCGCTTCCACTACGTTATTCATCAATTTCTTAACTGCAAGTCGCGTGCCGTTGCAGAGTTTTGGCCGATTAATATTCCGCAACAGGATAATTGGCACACCTATTTTCAATTTTAATATGTGTTGTGGCATCCCTTGCAGATCAAGTGAGTTTAAAAATTCCGTCGGATAATTAACTACTGCATCTGCTCCCACAACGGTGTCTATCAACTTATATGTAATTTTCTCACTTTGAATGCCGGATTGAATAACATTATTAAGTCGATAGACATCTTTATTCTTTGCGGCAAGGATAGCTCGTTCACCGAGCCGATCGTGATTTCTATGATTAATTTGAATATCACGAAATACTTTTTCGATCGGTTCTTCTTTTGATGTTACTAAATTACAAAAATTATCAGGAAATGATATTCGTCTAGAATTCTCATCGACTGGCAACTGTCCGTTTCCAATGTCCAGTAACTGTCGTGAGAATACCTCAGCTGATGGATCGTTCTGCAACTGGACACACATATTCGTAGTCGACTGCAATGTACGTACGTGTCGCCACAGTGTTGAATATTTCAGGCAAGCATTTATTTCGTCTGCATGTGTCGATCGAGAAATTACAGGCAATGTTTGCCTAAAATCTCCTGCGAGCAATATCAAAGCATTTCCGAACGGTTGAACGTTTCCACGCAAATCTCGTAACGATCGATCTTTAAGCGATTTTTTTACGTGCCATCGTGCATTCATCCCAAACAATGAGTTTACATTTTTGTAATACCTTTCCCATACAGGATGCTTTGGAAATTTTGCACGCGGAAGTCTCAATGATTTACGTGTTTAATGGCAACTTCAGAGCTGAATGCGCAGTTGTTCCACGTGATAACAATGTTGCAGCTATTTCATACGAAGCAAGAGCTAAGGCTATGTCATTTTTTGATAGAACCGTTGCTAGAATAAATCTAATGAGGAATGTTTTCCCAGTTCCTCCTGGCGCATCCAAGAAGAAGGTCCCCCCAACTCCGTCATTTATCATTTGCATTATGCGATCGTAAATGCCTTTCTGTTCACGCGGTAATTTGGGAATGTTTGATCGGACATATGACTGAAGATCGCCAATGTTTAACTCTGTTCACGGCGTAAATCCACATCAAATGAAGCAATCGCAGCTCGGGTGGGTGCTGGCATTCCCAATCGACTAAGATCTTTATTTGCATTAGTTAAGCACTTGTCTTCAATATTGAAAGAAATTTGTTACTTAATCAGTTGTGATTTTGTTTACACCGGCAATGGCCATACGGGCTCTTTGTGATCGGTCGTTGTGTTTGACAGCGGCCATCATGCATTGATCTGATTGGTTTTCCTTTGTTTACATTTCCATCTGATTTATTAGCCTCTTATTTATTAAAAAACTGTACAAATTAAAAATAAATAGATAGATTTATTAAAAATAGATGAAAACAATCTTTGATGCGGGTTATATATCGTGCTAATATTTGAGCTCAATCGGTTCAGAACATTTTCAGTTTTTGAAGCGTAACAAACGAACTTAACATTTTTATATATATATATATATATATATATATATATATATATATAAATATATATAAATATATAAATTAATATATAATTTTAATTAATATATTAATTAATATATATATATTAATTAATTAATATATTAATTAATATATAAATTAATATATTAAATATATAAATTTATATATAAATATATAAATATATATATATATATATTATATATATATAAATATGTGTGTGTGTGTGTGTGTGTGTGTGTGTGTGTGTTTAATATATATATATATATATATATACATTGAATAAATTATTCAATAATTAATTATTAATATATAAATGTATATATATATATATATATATATACATACATATTTTTGATTTGACCTTATTTTCAATTCCATTTGATCAAGGGGAATCACGGTACCCATATATATATATATACACAGGTACTCGTATACATAGACACTTTTTTTGAGCATTTTTTTTTATCGAATGGAATCGACTCCGACTCATTGAAATAAATAATTACTTAGATAATAATTACTTAGAATAAATACATAGATAAATCAATTTTTAACCCTACAAAACAAGGGGAGTTGAAGGGGACACGTATATTTATAATACAATTTTTTTTTAACTTTCAATGTCAGTTTTAAAAATTGGGATACTCCGACTGTATTTACTTTAATGTAAAGAGGTGAGATTGATTTAAAAAGTCCATAACACCGGATGTAAGATTCTGAAAAAATTTGACTTTTTTATAATTTCTGGTATCTTATAGCTTAATTAAAAACTTTACATAAAGAAGCTTTGGGCAACGAGATCAAATGGTACCCAAATATTTTTATTAAAAAATTTTACTTTCAGAAATTATACTTTTAATACTTATAATTTTTAAGGCAAAAATGTAATTTGATTTAGGAGGTTCAAATGGAACAAATTCTTTACTGAACTTTTGATATTTTTCGCGAAGTAGATTTGACTCAAATCTACTTCCTGTATCCCTTTAACCAAACTAGTTAAAACACTATTAATTATTTTTTATTTTTTGCTTTGTATGAGGATTGACTTCCAATGTCATTCGTCATCACATTGTTTAAATTTAAACGTTATTTTAATAGAGCACTTCCATTTACCCTTCCGTTTTAATAAAACGCAAAAATAAACGTAACGTAAAACATTTAAACAAAATGTATGCGTATAATACTTAGAGTGCAAAGGGCTTTGACATTTACATAACGTAAAAATAAAAATATATCAAACATAAAAACATAAAGATATAACATTAAACACACTGTAAAATAAAACGCACAAAAATGTTGGACAATACGATGAAAATTTGAGAAATGTGGGTTCGGGTGTAAAGTGCCTTCACGTTGAGCATTCTCAGTCAAACGTAACACATATTGACTTCGACAAAGGCTTAATATAAACGCATTAATAATTTACTGGCATGTAGGTAAGCAACCGCTTGTTTTTGCCATTTTCTAAATCTCCAGCAATATTATTTCTTAGTCCGTACCTGTTTCTGAGGTTTTCACATACAATATACTCTTCCAGTAGATGGTTTACAGTAAATGATTTATAACATCTACTACGCGTTGGTCTTTCTTCGCCGGTTAACAAATATGAATTTGTTATTCGCGTGGATCTATTCTGATTCTGGTCATCGATTCTTGCTCCTGTCGAATCAGTTTCACGTCGATTTTTCCATTTACGTGGTGTAATTTTAATTGCATTTTGTTTCGCGCTTAGTCTTCTTCGTTCATTACTCCACGAGGTTCTGATAAACAATTTAAAAAATGTTTAACGTCTACCTCTCAAATAGGAATCGTATCCGTATTCTCACAAATTTTTGTCTTCTGCTCTTTTATTTCCTCAGCCTCATCTGCCGTTTTATTTCCTGAGATACCAGCGTGCCGTGGAGTCGATACAAATACACATTGCTATTCCATTTAATATATACAGAATGAAAAGATGTTTGTTTTAAGAACATCCTTAATGTTCTAATCCCGATTCACAGTTAATGCGCTTAAAGAATCGGAACATATAAGCGCATTCTTTTCACAGAAATATCACCGTGTTCGATGTTAGAACGATCAGTAAAACTTGTTATATATCCCTCATTGTTACTGATGATTGTCGAAAATTCCTGTTGGATGATTACTATTGATTTCTCTTTTATTATTCTGTAACAGAGCTTCAATTTTTTGCTTATCGATAGCAAAAGTTATAACGGTATTTTTCTTATAAAAATTGCTAATGTGTCCGGCAAAACAATTTCGTGTTTTTTGCTAACGTACGATACCGTATTCAGGCAGGTCTAGAATAGTTAGCGTGCGCGTGTGGCGGCTTCAGTCATTAAACTAGTCAGTGTGCTTGTGGCATATATGATTCCATTGTTATGTACCTATAAAGTCTAACTTTCTTTGATACGATTTTCTAGGGGATGAATATGCAATACAACAGTAATCGTACTTCGATGAAATCGGTGTTTTATATAATCGCAGTAATTTTTTTTTCTGAGCCCCAATTCATTTTTATTAAACATTTAATACGTTAGGGCTTTCTTGCATCTAAAACTCAATCCCTGTATGTGAAGTCTTCCGGTGAGGGATTTATGTAATAATTTATCTAAAAAGCGAATATTATCTTCTTACTGATTAGGATGGCCAAAAGAGGATTAACATGGGGAGTTCTTTTCCAATAGAAGTGTACATAGCACATTTTCTCTGGTGAAAATTTGAATCCGTTATTCTTTGCCGTTTCTTTAATCGCGGTTATCGCTCGTTGCAATTTCTCGTTCACTATCTCTATATTGTTACTAGCATATACGATTGCTAGAACATTGACGTAAACGCTTTTGCTGACTTCTCGTGTAACGACTTGCATCGTTTTTTGATGATGACTGTAAACAAGTAACGCTCAACGGAGAGCCTTGTAGAATGCCATTTTCTAACCTTTTTTCTAACAAGTATTCATTATATATATTTTCAAGTACACGTACTTGAAAAGTACGGTCTTTCATGTAAATGTCAAGTATTATCGGTAAATTTCCGTGAATGCTCCATTCATGTAGTTTAATCATTATTCCATATCGAAAGCCTTCTACAGTTCAAAGAAGACTCTGACGCTGTGTTTCGTAATGATGAAACTGGTTGTATGCATTATTTTCTAAATCGATCATTTGGTCAGTAGTTGATTGGTACTGTCAAAATCCTGCTTAATGCGAGGATAAAAGACCGTCTCATTCTAAAATCCAAACAATCAGTTTTTCGTCACTTTTTATCATTTTTTCGAAGTATTTTTTCAATAGCACATGTCAAGGAAAGAGAACGGTAACTATTGGGATCGATCAATTTTACCGTTTTTTGGAATTGAAACAATATATATTTCTTCCACTGCCATGGCTATATCCCATCCTGCCATATTTTATTATACAATTTTAGCAATCTAAGTTTTGCAGTAGTACTTAGTTGTTTGACTACGACGTATTTCGTTCCGAACAGAGTCTGTATTTCTGATTTCTCCAACGCTTTTAGAAGTTAATCTAATTTGAAAGTTACATTGTATGAGAAATTTATTTTGATTCTAAAATTTAGATGACCCTTAAGTTCTGTTTTTTTTTATTTTAAAAATATTCGTCATAATTGACTTCTTCAAATCGATCGGCTAGAAGTTCAGCAGTTTTTTTTTTGGGGTGGGGTTAATCCACTAGTTCAACATCAGATTGAAGGCAAGTTACGGAAATAAACTTTGAATGCCTGCAGACGGCACTTTCTTTCAAACGTCTGCCGCTGTCGTATTTCTGCTAATAAATGACACGTATTGTTCACAACAATTTTTTTGTACCTGTCATAAGATTTTGGCGTACGCCTGAAAACTTAAACAGGTGATTCTTGAGGCGTTTTTTAAATGCGATTTGAAATTCCGATGTTCGACGTTTCTTGAAAGCGTTGGGTTTTTTTACTTCTTTTTTTATCGCTTTATGTGTTCTTTCACGGCATGAAATTCCACTTAATAGAAATATAATTCATTTTATTTCCATAAAACTGAAATTTTCAAGGTAAATTTTTTCCATGAAAATTTTTGAAATGGAAATTTTTTCCATTCCATTTCACGGGGTGGATGGATTCTTGAGTTTTGTAGAGGTTGTGGCAATATATCTTAAAGCCTAGTCAAATGTAGCATCGGTTATAGTGTCGACATCATTTTCGATAACACAACAACAATAACAGTTGTTTCGGGGGATTATTGATGATGAAGTTTCGACTTTAGGACTGAGAGAACAATATAGACTTATTAAAAGGTATAGAAGTTTTAGGTCCATCGGTAATGGAGTAGCCCAATCACCTCTGTGTAGTTGCCTTGAGACGGCTAACGACATATCTTTAAAAATTGACTTTTTAATGGAAGAATATCTAAATTTAAAAGTCAACTGTTTAAATTATAATGTAATGGAAATGTGAGACATATATTTGTAATTTCTGTAATCTATTTGTATTCGCATTTTCTATAAGCGATCAATGTTTCTCTGTATAATTAATTGATCTACGGTTGATATTTATTTTTATTATGAAGACTGTGATAACCGGAAAAGATGTAAAAATTAATTTTTTTTGTAATTGTTAATAATTACTTTTGAATAAGGGATTTACTTATACTAAAGCTTTAGGCCGTTCTATTGCACCTGTCGCTTTTCTGATTGGTGAGTCACACTTACTTATATTTAATAGTAATATTCACAGTGTTTTTAATTTTGTTTAATAAAATTATTAACTTCAAGACACCAAAATATTGTTTGATTTTATGTGTTAGTAAAATCAAATAGTAATAAAAAAAAATTTGTGTTTAAAAAATTTTAAATGTATAATTTTTTTTGAAAATTAAATAAATTTTATTTAACTTAATTTTATTCTATTATTTTCATTTAAACATTTTTTTGAACATGAGGGGCAGCGCTGAGAAAGTTTCGGAATCATTTGTTAGCATATTAAATTTTCTATTTCATCTAACATATTAGGATGATGATATAATAAAAAAAATTCATAACTTTCGGCTAAAATTTGTACTATTTTTTTTTTCTATGTAACAATAATAACATTATTTATGATTATTAATTAGTATAAATGATTCTACGATTCCAGTTTTTTCGATATTAAGCCTTTAATTGAATAAACAGAATGACAAACGTTAATACTAATCCCATTCCCTGAAAAAAAAGAAGATAAATTATAGTTAAAATTGTATGTTTTCTTAAGTAATAAATTTGTGTAATTTAGAACCGATAACTACGTAAGTTACAGGACATATTAGGTTGTCTAAAAAGTATTGAGCCTTTGGAAACTAAAACTGAGAATACATTTAATGCGACTGGGAAATAACATTATGAGACCATATATGCATCTTTTTTTTTATAACCTGCCATTTTTCTGGCAACACCATAATCCCGCCGCTATAGAACTTCTTAAGTTTCCGGTCAAAAAATTGTCACGCGTGGTTTTTACAGGCTTCTTTCTTTTTAAACTAACTTAACACCATTTACGGAGTTCTGCAGAGACAGCAACAAATGATAGTCTGTCAGTGCCAAGTCCAGGCTATACGGTAGATGCATTAAAATCTCCGTCAAATTCTATCGATCCTGATGGGGTGTTCTTAAAGATGTACACGGTCTGGCGTTGTCAGCGTGGTATATGACACCCTTTTTAGGTCGTTCCGTTTGAATCGCTAGGTGAAATCACGCTAATTTTTGGCAGTATAGGTCTTAGTCCATCGTACTATCTGGTAGCAACAGTTTGTGATGCACGATGCCCTTCAATATCGCCAAACGCACGGCATAACCTTTCTGGGCGTCAGTGTGGGCACAGACTGTGGAGTTTCTGCTCGCTTCGATCACGATCTTTTTACACGGTTTTGTCGTAGGTTATCCACTTTTCATCACTCGTGATCAACCGCTTCAGAAATGACTTGATTTCATTACGTTGCAGTTGAGATTCACAGATAGAAATTCGAGGTAAATTTTTCTGAGTCAGATCATGCGATACCCGAACATTGAGATTTCTCTAAACGGTGCATTTTTTGACGGTGCATTTTTAGGTCATCGGTAAAGTCTTGAATGCTTACATGTCGGTCTTCTTGATTTTTTTCAGAATATTATTCAAGTTTTCTGTGATCGGTCACCCACTGCGAGGAGCATCTTGGACATCGGATTTCCAGAATGCGACTGGATCATCTTTTGGCTATTGCTATCGATAACATATCTTGCTCGTAAACAGCAAACGTCTCTTCACAGGCCTGCGCAATATTTGCGTCTTTATTGAAGTAAAATGTATCGCGGTTTTTCGGAAATTTCAACCGTCTTCATGGCGCATTACCTTAAATCTCAATTTAAAAATTCCGTCACTTTTTGCACATCTATTAACTTCAACTGCCAGCTATTTAATGGCGTTCGGCCTGACCCACTGCGACTCATATACCCTGAGATTTGAGTCGCTAATGCTATCTCGTGCGCAAAAGACTCGCTTCTTAGACTATATATTATTTAATGAAAAAACGTGAAACTCCTCTCGTAGGCAGAATGATACCTCTCGGCCTTTCATCCGGAGATCTCGGTCGTACATGGTGTTTTTCATACGCTAAAAATTTTCATTTTATATTAACAAGCTTCTTTGTAAGCTTAAACAAAAAGACCTTTTTGGGGTTCTGTATCGATACAAAGTTTTCTAAATCTTCTGGTCTCTAATCGCACATTCTTAGTTATCTCTGTAAATTTTAATTTCTGTCGATTTTCGATTTCTTTTCCTTTTGAATTATATTACAAAATATAATTTTTGATATTTTTCTAACTTTGATGTATCTGTAGTAATACTGAACAAAAGTATACTTTTTCTTACGATCTAAATAATAATTTTCATTTAAAGATCACCCGTTAAAAATAGAGAATAAATGTTAAAATATCACTAATCACTAAGATAAGACGTTACTTAATATTAATGTAAATATTACTCGTTAAATTTTAGAATTTAAATTCCCACACAGTGCTAGACCGGCGACTGGCTTCTTGCTACTCTCCCTGAATCAGTTCTTGAGCCGTGTTAAGAATATGTAACGGTGTTGAAGTTTAAAAAGAACTTACATGCGATCGGTAAAATGAAAATTGATTTCTAGCTGCTTTATTACATCCATTTTGTCAAAACTTTTGTTTAGCGGGTGTGTTTTTTCTATAGAATTTTTCTAGAATGGGTTTTAATATTCGATTTTTACGATTACTTGATCCTTGTTACAGTTTTATCATTATTATATTATCTTTTCCTGTATCTTTGTATTTTTTTAAACTATTTCTTTTTATCTGATTGATTGGAGTTTTTTCTTGTCCATGATTTGTTAGATTCCATTCATTTTTTTTTTTTTTGGTTCGTATTTTTAATTTTTTCAAGGTATTTTCCCTGAATTTTACTACTGTTGTTATTAGGTCCTACATTTCCATTCGTCCTTAAACAAAGGCTAGGTGGTTAATGTTTATACATTTATTTGAATTTTTTATTCTTGCTATTATACTTGTATGTTAAAATCTATTTTAAATGTCGTATGATTTTTTTTTAACATTTTACATTAAATGATTAATTTAGTTAAGGAAGCAATATTATTAAGTAGGTAAATGTTATACCAAAGTTACATGAAGTTTAACCTCTTTTTTAGCAAACGTGAGTACAAAAATATTTATTAATATATCGTTGGAAAGCCAATCAATCTACCATTTTTTTTTTTTACATTGCTTTAGTAAGCAATGTTCAATAAACATCATCTGCAATAAGCTATGTTTAAAAAATTGAACCAAAAAGTGAGGTATTTTATATTCTCTAAATAAATTAAACCTTAAAAACAATACCTTTGTTTTTCTGGTTTTTTTTTTGGTTTTTTTATTACCTTAAAAATAAGAGTCATATCCGCTATAAAAAATCCAAATGCATTCACTTCAATTTTCCTCATTTGTACTTGATCCAGAAAATAATTCAACTATGAACAGAAAAAGAATAACAGAATCAGTAAAAAAAAGAAAATAGAAAGAAAATAACTTTTTAATTTCCCGACTATAGTTCTATTGCTGCTTCATAACTATAAAGAGAAGTACGATCGGTCCAAAATGTAAAAAAAAAAAGTTATAAAGATTTCGGGAAGATGTATGCATAAATATACTTACCTTATTTTTATTTGTTTATTGTTATATTTTTTTTTTATTCAACTAAATTCGGCTCAACATTAATTCTTCGAAAGTGGCTTAAAGAATATATATATATATATATATATATATAGAGAGAGAGAGAGAGAGAGAGAGAGAAAGAGAGAGCTTTGACAGCATTAGATTTTGGATAAAATTAAAAAAAGGGAAGGTAGTTTTCACTATATTAAATTTTGGTCTTTTTGTATACTGGTCGTAGAAAGTTGAGCTTCAGTAGAATGAAATTTAAAAGTTATTTAGCATCCCAAAATTTTAAGTCAATCAGATCCGGGATGAGGGATATCCAACATTATTTCAAAACACCCGTTTTTTGTTTCGATATCGAAAATCAGTCGGGTACTTTTTCGGGAAATGCCCGTCACAAAAATTAAGATTTTTTTTTTAATCGGTACAAAGTAACATATTCTACAATTATTACGTAAAATTAAGCAGAAGAAATGATGGTAAAATGATAAATACATAAAAGATACTTTTTAATGCAGTATTTAGTATTAATGATATATAATCCAATGTAGTGTAAATGTAGCACAAAACTGCAATAATTATTAAACACTTTTTGATGTGTATATATATATATATATATATGTGTGTGTGTATATATATATATATATATGTGTGTGTGTGTGTGTGCTTGCGCGCGGGGTGTGGAGAGGTGTGTGTGTTTATTATGCGTGATTGCAATACAGAATATATAAAATAATAATTGAATAATTTATTTCTAAAATTCACTAGTATGTTGCAGCACTAATTCAAATAAATCTTCTTCATCCCTATATCTGTGATGCTGTAAGAATTCACAAATATAAGTATACATCAATTCTTTCGAGGTGCCCTTTTCTTTTTTGTTACGTTATTTGAAACACATCCGTAAATTTTCATAATTTTGTGTATGTGCTCCGGTCTGGATATCCACGAAATTCTCCGAATGATTACACTGTAAAATGTTGAGAGTTATAGCCGTATAATTTGGGAATATCTTCATAAGATTTCAAATTCTCGGATATAATTAAAGAACCTTCTACAATGCAAATTTTAATATCAAGCAAAATATCTTTTTTTCGACCCGGTACAGCATACATGAAACATTCTCTTGTTACTCTGCATATACCTCTGAAAATCTATCGATTCGGCAGAACTCTTCCTCGATTATACTTTCGCTTGGAAAAACCGGATTCATCTATTTCGACAGTCACGCCCTTTTCTCCTATTTTCTGTGGGTTTTTTAACAAATTATCAGCACAAAATTCACGCAAGTAATTCTTATAGTTAGTTGTACTTTCCGTTTCCATTTGCAGTTCTTTCAAACAGAATTTCGTAGTTGTGTACTCATTAACCCGACAATAATTATATATAAACGGTATTACTTTTTCCAAAGGTAAATGAATTTCTTATAGCCGTGTAATAAAGGAATTTACTGACGGCAGCTTTATTACACACCCGTCCGATTCTCTTTGCGGTAAATTGTAATTTCACATTAGTTCTTTTACAAACTCTTGTTTCACGTAAAACTTTCTTTGCTTGCAAAGAAGTTAACTCTGTCTTTTCTTTACTGTCATCAATAATTCGAACAAGCGATAAAAAAGTTTGCGGCTCCATAACTGTTGCATTTGCCAAAAATAGAAAAATTTATGTTATATATCAAACAGAAAATTTATATTTTTTGTACATCTAAAGAAAGACACAGCGTTAGTTTTATTCATACCTAAGCTAAGGTCTAGTATTGGAATCGTTTGCAAGAAAAAAAATAACCCGATAGCTTCTGTAGTGAGTTAGTTTTTTGATGGTGCCGCAAACGTTATATTGAAATAAGAAAATAAGTAAATAAAATTATAAATATGATCTAATCAAGCTTAACCTACGGTCGGTTCGCTCGCTAGTCAAGGTTAGCAAGGGAAGCGAGCGTAGGTAAAGTTTTATTAGATTATATTTATAATTTTATTGCAAACATAATTATCAGCAGACAAAGATAAACAAATGCCCTCAACGGATAAGAAACTGGTCTCATCGATCTTGTAAAGACCTTGACTCTTATCATTTTACCATCATTTCTTCTGCTTAATTTTACCTAATAATTATAGTATATTTTTTATCGATTAAAAAAAAAATCTTATTTTTGGTGGCAGACATTTTTCGAAACGGTACCTCTTGTTGGCCAAATTATATGAAATTGCACAAATATTTGACTATATATAATTTATAAAATAGTTATTTTATAAATACTTTTTACAATTTAATAATTAGTTTTCTAATCGTCCATTATATTATGTCATTTAGAATAATATTTTAATACCGCTAGCATTTTAAGGATATATACTTTGATTTAAATTTATTTACTTTTTATTAAGTAATGAAATTAATCGTCTGAACTTTGATAACCAAAATTCGATTACAGAATGAATCCTTACATGATGTGAGTACACCCCCTACATTCATTAAAGGTTTTCCTTTAATTAATTAGTGGATACCAATCTGTTTTCACAACTTAAAGTTTATCCGTTGTTAATTGATTTTGTCATACGTTCAAATTGCATTTTCTATTGTTAATTTTAGTACAAAGGAGTAACACGTAAAGTAATTAATTTTGTTTAATAACTTGTATGTACATACATAAAACTTAACATTTTACCCGTTAACCTTAATACAGTTAACAAGTTTTGCGTTTATATTTTTTTAAAGTGAATTTTTCATTTAATAACTAATAATATGTAATTTTCTTTAATTATTACTTTCGTTAAGAAAATAAGAATTTTTAAGATTCTATCGATCTTCGATGTAAATTTGTGATATGAATTATAAAGGTAGACGTACTAGGACGAAATATCGATAAAATTAAATCATTATAAGACTTAAGTTTGCAAATTTAAAGATAAAAATTGTACTTTAACGAACAAAATGTACGCCTTTTAAAAATGAAGGGCGTAAGATTTGTGTCAAACTAGTGATTCCTATCTCTCACTTCCCCCTACCGATATTAACATCCACCGTAATTTAGCATTTAAAAGAAAATACTATTTTAAAGAATATCGTAATATATGTGCAATAAATATAACCAGAAATAAAGTAAACGGATACGTGAGAATAGATCACAAAAAAATCAAAAAAGTTGCTGATCATATCAACTCTGAATGAAGAGATAAAATCTTTAGACAGGGAAAAAGATTCCGCACTACCAAGCAAATAAGCGCTGCGCTATCGTCAAGCGATAATCTTGCACCGCTTTCATCGAAAAAAATTGAAAGTAATAATACAGAGAACGATATAGAAATTTTATGTCTTGTTTACAAAAACGATGAGACTATAATCGATCAAGAGTATAAATTAATATTAAATTTTCTCACAGCGATAGATATTTCAAAAATATATTCCCGAAAAACGGATTTGGTAAAGCACGCTTTGTTTGTGATCGTTTATAGTTTCTCAAATATGTAAACCCAACAATAATTTAGAGACGTATATTAAAAATAAAGAGTCATATCGTTTGTTTAATTTCATCAATATCCACACACTCGATCATCGGTATACAAGACATACTCATAAATATAGACATATTCACATATAAGACATATTCACATAAATACATGCGGTGTACTCCAGACAAGCCTATCTCAATTTTTTTTTAAATTATTTTGTTTAGGATAATTAATAGCGCTCAGCTTTGCCGAATATGTACAACAGCTATAAGGCTCATACTTTAATTATTGGATAAGAATGAAGTCGCTAGCTGGACTGGTAAAAAGGTAGAATCAAAGATCCTTACCGGTGATCAAGAAAGGTGTTCTGAGAGTAACAAAAGAATCTAATTAATTCGATGTAAACATTAAAAAAAATATAAGCACGAGAGTGATCATTTTGGGTTAGGAACGGACTTGAGATGAATAAGTCCAAAAATATATTAGAATTGAATTTCCTTCTAGTTACCTAGATTTCTCGGAATACTTGTAATTAGGAAGGTTCCGTCTTTAAAAAATTATTTTGGATGAGAAATTCAATTACTTATGTAAAAAACAGTATTGTTTTTCCTCTAAAGCTGCTACAGAACAAGGTAAGAATTGTTGAAAGAGTATCCTTACTTACCCCCATTTTTGGGGTCGCAAAGATGTTGCTGTCGTAGGTTCTCCTTACGTAGAGAATCTATGGAGAAGATTGCGTATGAACATATCTTCAGGTGAATCCATAGGTTAGCGACGTTATTATCCAGGCGATTAGTGACGACCCCCATAGTGTGACTGGAATTTTGTGGGGGCCTTTATATATCCGTACAAACTAAAAACCGAGTTGAGAGTATCTGTAACACTTTTACTCAAGAACCGGCTAAAGAAGTGGGAAGATGTAAAAGGGAAAAATGAAAACCTTAAAATCTTCTATACGTAATTTTATTTGTATCATATATAAGAATAAAATGCCGTTTACAAACTACCTTATAACGATTATACCATAAAAATATTTTTTCCTTCAAATTTTGTCTATCCTGTTGCAAGTATGCTATCTCGGGGGAGTCTTTTCCTGAAGTTCCTTGTAATATTTACTCGTAATACTTAATACTCTTAATACATGTCTTGTATAGACATGCTTTTACATAAGCCACAATTTTGTCGGCGTGATAAATAAACTTTTCCATTTCTTTCAGCCTGTATCTGGTCATAATTATTTATTTCCACAAAACAGGAAGCGTTTTCTTTTGAAATAGTTTCATTTTTTCTTTTTTGTATTTTTAAACTTGATTTTTTGTATAATTATTGCGATTAGAAAATATTTTTTACATATCGATTTATATATTTTTAGATAAATTTTAACAAAATTAAAAAAATAATTTTTTATAAATAATAATTTTTTCAGAAATGTTCCTTTTAAATTCGTCAGTACTTTGAGGTTTAGTTTTTAGAATCTACATTTTTTTAAAGTTACTACAAAAAGTAGTATTACGGACTAAAAATCTGAAGATAGTACCGATCGTGGAATATTTCCATTTGTTGAGGTGACGTAGTTTCCAAGCAATAATTGAATTATAACAACAAAAATGAAGTAGTGCGGTCTGTTGAACTGACTTATTTAAATGAAGGTGAATTAGTTGACGTTATTTTTATAACATCGATGTACGAGTTACAGTAACAGTTATTGCAGGATCATCCTCATTTTCGATGAAGTACGATCCAGTAATTTCCTAGAGTTAGACGGCATACTTACTAAACATTGATATTTTTTTGTGTTCATCTGATTGTGATTTTCTAACGCATAGTATTGGAATTTTTTTCATTTAAGTAAAAATTTGCTCCATCTGATATCCAAAATTTGAAAAAAACTCAAATAAGAAAACTTATAAAATAGTATTTTCACAATTCTCAAGTGTTGAAAGTTCAACTCTTACTATTTATATTAGTAAATAATCAACTTTTTTAACAATACGCATCGTAAATTTGTACGGGATCTTTACAAAGGGTACACGGAAACTATCTCAGATCATGTTAACGTAATGTACCTTTTCCAAGAACTATGTGACCGACTTTACTCAAATCTTTACCGGTTAAACTGTGCATTGTTTTCAACACTATAACACAACAACAGTTTTGTAAAATATTAACCGGTTACGGAAAAAAATATTAGAAACTACCTATGCAACATTTTTTTTTGCAACAGCATTCATAAAAATTCTTACAAGCAATTTTCGGACATAAATCTCTGTGTTAAAATTGTGGTCTTAATGAGATGAGTGTGTCTGAAAAGTTTCATTCAAATAGCCCAAATAGTTTTTGAGTAGAATTACATTATGTAGTAAAAAATTAGTTTTTCAGAAAACGACCGAAAACTAAATCCTCTTACCTTATTCCTTACATTCGTGTAGCAAAACTGAATTTTCTTCATCATCATCAATTGTACTTTCTTCATCCTCATCTGAATTATTTTCTAATTTTCTTTTTAATTGCTTCCTTCTTCTAGTTTCACGTTCATATTTTGATATTTTAGTTTCACAGACTCGCATTCGCTCCTTGTCTAAGCGTTTCTTTGCCTCGACCGTATGATACTCTGTATTAATTCCGATATAGTCTATTATTTGGAACTTAAACACTTAATCTTGATTATATGATGCTACTAGAACATATATGTACCTTATATGGAATGTACCTTTCATCACAAAAATTCTCTTGAGAAATCTGGACCAAATGACATTGTTAAAACTCTCGTTTTGTTTCGAGTCTTATCATGAAAGCGCTTAGAAACAGGGGGCAGAAAAATTCTTGAATTTTGGTTTGATAACATCCACGACTGGTTTAAGAACCACAATTTTATGTATATAAATTTTACCAGAAGCCTGAACCTTTCTAAATGGAAACCATGCGTCTAAGCACATTCCATGAAATGGAGCTTAATCCGTTGATTTTGGATGAAAGCGTGCAGTCATTTTTTGACGTCTAAAATATAATCGACATATAATGATATTTATATCAATTTATTCATAAAAATAATCAAAAAATGTTAAAAATTAGTTTCCGTCTTTCCGGATTCCCCAAAACAGTAACTCTTAAAAGCTTCAATAATTAAGAGCGTTCTTGTTGATGTTTCTTTGAACATTTTTGATCCAGATTTTCACAAGATCATGACCACAAAGATTATAGTGTTGGCGAAAATGATTACATAGGGGTGACATGGGCGTAGTCACAATTTGTGTTATACGATATCACAGAACATATGTTATGCGTCGATCCACCGCTTCATTTTAAACGAATGACAACAATCTGGCTATGTAGTGGTACATGTATAGACATGCTTTTACGTAAGCTACAATTTACCCGGCATGATAAATCAAATTTTCCATTTCTTTCAAACCGTATCTGATCTTAATTATTTATTTCCACAAAACAGGAAGCGTTTTGAAATAGTTTAGTTTTTCTTTTTTGTATTTTTAAACTTAATACAGGTTTTTGTACAATTATTTTGATAAGAAAATATTTTTTACATATTGTTTTATATATTTTTAGATGAATTTTAAAAAAATAAAAAAATAAATATATTTCAAGACGAATGATTTTTTTCTAAATTGTGTTTTTCAGATGACAGTAATAAAGAAACAAGAATTAATTTTTTCTCTTCACAATTATTAGAAGATTTGATTTTAAAAAAACAAATTATTAAGCTGTTTTACTGATGGAGGATGAACAACACATAGTACAAGGTATGTACAAAAATATGGTACTTGTAATTAAAAACTAATCCTAAATTGCTACGTTTTCTAACAAAATCATTTTTAATTTCTTTTTTTTTTTTAATCACTTTAATGATTTTGTCTCCAAACTGTATTTTTATTCTTAATATATATATATATATATATATAAATTAAATTATTTATTTTAGCATCCACCTCTCAGGTTTATTGAATAATTATATTTATATTATTATATATTATAGTATTAAATTTCAAAGTGTTAACGCAAACATTATTTAAATTTGCTTTTATTTTCTCGTGATTTATATTGTTAGGTAAGTAAATAGATTATACTAACAGGTAATATAACAGGAAATGTGTGTGTTCGCGCGCTGTGTATTCAACATCAGAGGACTAGCTATATTTAAGGAGTGCATTCCATAGGTTAAAAAAAAGAAAAATTTTCTAAAAAATATAGTTCTGAAAATCTTTTGTTTTCGAGTTATCGTTAATAATACGGTTCCATCAGATTCAGTTTAAATAATAATAGTAAAGTCTGTTCGGTACTTACGTATTAACGCCACCGCAGCTAAGCTTTATTTAAAAACAAAGTAGTCAATCGGATTTCGGTGGAAAATGAACAGTCTCTTTATTAATTTTAATAAATGGTTATTTATATTTATTTATTTTATAAATATAATTTAACCAAACTTAATCTACACTCGCTTCGCTCGATAACCTTGACTAATTAATACGAGTGTTTTGATTATTTAAATAATAAATAATTGCAATAATTACTGAATTTATTAAATAAATACTCAAAATTCGATGTTAATTAGACAAGGTTAGCAAGCGAAGCGAGCGTAGGTTAAGTTTGGTTAAATTATATTTATAAGATAAATAAATATAAATAACCATTAATAAAGAGACTGTTCATTTTCCACCGAAATCGGATTGACTACTTTGTTTTTAAATAAAGCTGTAGCTGCGGTGGCGTTAATACGTAAGTACCGTCTGTTCTTTATATTAATAATATTTAATGTGTTCATTTGTTGCTTTTTGATTAAGATGAGAAAATTTTAAATGATTGTTTTATATATATATATAAATTAAACTTACTTATTTACTGAAAATTTTCCTTACCTCTTCTTCACTTTCCTTTTCCAGTATTTGTGGATCTACTCTTAATAATAATTCATTTGTATCACCGATCTGTAATTAAGAAATTTGTAATTATACAACAGTAAATTTATTAAGAAAATAATTTTGACGATTTAAATGTAATATGGAACAATAATTTAAATTTACCATTAGAAATATGTCACTTACAATAGAACAAATATTTAATATTACTGATAGCAAATATATTTATTTTCTTTTGCTTTTTTCATCGATGCAAGTATGCTGTTGTACTATACATCAAGCAAGTGACATTCAATCTTACTATTTACACACTATTCATCACACTGATTAGCTACGTAGTAGTAAGATTAACAGAAATTAATTAAGATTGCTGTTACACTTGTACCTCGGTTGCTTTGCATGCATCAAACTCGTATAAGAACTACTGCAATAGTGCAATGAAACATATTAATATAATTCTTTCTGTCATTTATGTAGAGAATTATGGGTCTTCCTTTTAAAGTCCCGTTTCTGAAATTTGTTAATACTATCTCACATCTATTATGTTATTATTTTATCAACACTGATCACTACTGAAATTTATTTATAAGATATGTTGAATTTATTTATACAGATTGTAGATTATACGGTATTTGGAATGAATCCGTTTCTTTCATTCTTACAATATTTTAAACATGTCATTCTTTATAAGCTTTAACTTGCTTTAGTTTAATCAAATCTTGCAACTGCTATATCTTTTGATCTATCGTATGAAAATAATGAAATTTGGTACACGTATGTAACTTCGATGACAATACAATACTACGGTGTTAGAATTTGGATATGATGATGTGTATGAATGTAAATGTAGTTTGTACAGTCTTAGGTCGACCGTTCCTGAGATGTGTGGTTAATTGAAACCCAACCACTATAGAACACCGGTATCCACGATGTAATATTAAAATCCGTGTAAAAGTAACTGTCTTTATAAGGGTTTGAACCTTAGATCTCTCGTATTTGAAATCAGCTGATTTTCAATGAAGAGTTCACCACTAGATCAACGCGGTGGGTGCAGTTTCAACATTATATTATCAATCGTACTTTAATTTCGTGTCCCACATGTGAATTGTTGAGTCTTTGATGGGCTTCCGCTAAATTACAAAATAGTCGTTTGTGGAATAAACTGTAAGTTACTGGACTCATATTTATATGGTTAAGACGCAACCAGTATGTCGACATGTTTGAACAGGTAATGTCGGATTTCTTTGCCTTCTATCAATGAGTAACTGCTAATTTTCTTGCAATTTCCTTGTAGAGATAAACCTCCTTTTCAGTTTATTATGTAAATATAGAATGTTCTGATTATAATATAGCATCCTTTTTATAAAAAAATTCTACTGTATGGCTGTAACAGAAAAGACTTTACATTATTTACCACTTGATGTGGTTTAAAGATGTTTTTAAGTTTTTACCGTAAGAAATAAAAGAAAATCGATTCAAATAAAGGATATTTTGAATGATTTTGTGAATTTATTTTTCAATTTTATAAATATATTTTTTCTCGATATAGGTCATTATGGGCTACGTGAACAACTTTACGTGGGGTTTTAAATCTTTTTAATTTTTTACTCCAGTAATTTTTCATTTACGCTAAAGGGAGTTATTTTCTCACTCCAGACCATGCCAAGCGTGCGTTGACTTGTTTTATTAGATCTTGAAGCCCCCCCAGAAATCCTTTATTTATCTCAAAATGTGTTCTGGTACTTTGTTTCTTCATCGGTGATTTCTATTTCTTAGATATCTTTACGTACATTTTTTGAGTCTTGTGTCATTTATTCAAGAAATGTGACCGTAGAATGGGATTTGCGTTTTCAGATTATATCAGAGAGTTTTTCACAGTATGCGTGTAGATTTCCTGGTGGTCGGATAGGAGTATACATAATATATATATATAATATTATGATTTAATCGTAATTTCTTTTAATTTTTATTAGCCGATTTATTTATTATTTATAAATTTATCTACATTATTGAAATAACAAGGGTGTTAAGGTAAAAATTACAAGAATTGTGAAATGTCCATCGTTGGAGTAGCGTTTGGTAAATGCAGCTAATAACAACCGGAAAAGTAAAAATTTGATTTAAGAAACATATTTGTTACCTGAGATGTCAAACACGATGAACAGACTGCAATCCAAACAGTTCGTGTACAGTTGTTTATAATTTCAATACCGTAACATAAATAAGTAAATGCTTTTTCAAATTTTAAATATTTTCTATTTTGATCGGTAAAAACTATTACGATGTAATTAAAATATAATAGTATTCTAATAGCATTTCTGCTAATAATTAAGAAGAGATCGCATTCGCATATACGCAATAAATTTCTTGTATTTTTACTTGCATTTGTGTGTTCTTGTCTAAGTTTTCTAATATCCTGTTTTTTAACACATTTAATACAGTTTTCCAATTCCTTGTCGATTAAAAAATATGAAAATTCTAATTCTTCAAATAACGAAACTATCTGACATTCAATAGAATTAATAGTCGTTCCCATAATTAAAAAATATAGTATAAGTAATAAATCATTATTACGTTTTCCCTCATCAAAAATATATGATTTACGGTAATATAATATACTCGGTAGTACGCTTAAAATTACAACAAATACATAAAAATTGCGACGAAAATTTGAAATATATTCATCGTTATCTTTGAAAGGATAATTAAATATTTTCTCATATTCCTTCCCGTATATTATCCTTATTATTAATAACAAACAATAACAAAAGTTTTCATAAATTATTCCTAAAACTTGCATTTCATTATCGGATGTTAAGTGTTTATAATTAATCGTAATATACTGTATTAATAAAAAAAAAGATATATTAATTATTGTAAAAACCGGTGTTATTTTAAAAAATTTATCCCACCAATTTTTATTTTTATAACTCCAAGGAAGTGTACCAAGAATATACGAATATATGCAAACAAAATCTTTTAATAAAAATATCTACGCTTTTTTTTATAATAGAATTCTTCAAATGTATTTCCTAACGATATATTTTATGGAATATCTAGTTATATTATTTTATTTAAAAGTTAAAACTTGTAATTATTATCCTTTAATAACATTTAATGATGAATGGTGGTTCATTAAATATTTATTAAAATGAAAAAAACATTTTATTTTACAACCCCGTATAATTATATAAATTACATTGTTTGTTTGAGTTATATATATGCATACGTATAATTAAAATTATTATTTATATTTTTTATGAATTTACATTTCATAAGCTGTGTAAATGTATAATTATTTTACAATTTGTTGTGAAATAATAAAATATTTAGCTAAACCGATCGTTTGTCACGTATAAAAATGTTTTGAAAAGAAATAAAAGATTTAATTAAACAACGATTCTTTTTTTTAAAAGAAGTTTTCTATTAAAACGTGACATTTTAAATTAATAATAAAATAGACTATTTTGAAAAATTGTCGTATCATTATTTCAATCTAATGTAAAAATATTATTAAATTTGAAACACAATAGTTGATAAGTAGCCACCTCAGTTTCTGTTACAAATGTTAATCCTCCAAACCGTACATCACGGCATTATTCTGCGACGTTTTCTCCAGCTTTAAAATTACGGCGTTGTACTGCGAAAAACAACTGAATATTCATTTTAAACTCTTCAACTGTGAAAGTTATTGGTAAAGACATATTCCTTTCAAAAAGTCAAGAAATATTTAATTCCTTGGAATGGAATACCTCCTGACACCTCTTGATCTTAGATTTTTATAGATCTTTCCGTTTCATGAAATAACCCTTCTTGGTAAATTCTCATGTAATAATCCGATTGTTTGACTGCTAGTACGGCCATCCGTCACGGAGTAGCGCTCCTCTTCAACTGTAACCGAAGGCCTTCATCTGATCTTAAAAAAAAAACCGGTTCAATCTCACCGTCAAGTCAAGTAAATATTCGTTCTAAATAGGGATCTCACTGTAGTTTTGTTTATTCACAAGCCCGTTCGATTGGAAACGGGCCTTCTTACCTATATATATAAATAAATCTCGTTAAAAAAAACTTGGATCGTGCGTCTTCATTTCTAAAACCAAATCAAAGAACGCACGGTCATCTGACTGCAATTGTCGAATCAGATCCGCTAAGTAAGCGATCGGTTCAAACCAAGACCTGTATGCAAAATGCTATAAATCATAGTTTTTTAGATGGCTTGTCGTAAAGGTTCTGGAACTGACAAATGTGGTTTTTAGCGACAGCAGTAATGTTTTCAGCCGACCTAGCATTACGATGACGGACTTGACTCTTCGCATCAGCAACTTGGCTACTTTTCACAGATATAGCAATGAATTTTACATTTGCTGTATATTGCTAGATCGATTGCCTGCTAGAAATAAACATCGACCACGTCCGTTGAATGCAACCGCAGCATTTTCATTGCTCTCAAAATACTGTCTTTGGCCCAAAAACGAGACCAAATAGTCGATGTTATGAATGAACATATTATTCGACTATTACTCTGAGGGTTTTTTGAGCACCGTATCTGGAAGTTCTGTTTATTTATAAATCTATTAGGTTAGAAACAGACCTCATCCCTAAGGATAATTTTCTTTAAAAACTGAGGTTAACTGTCTACATTTCCAGTACCTAAGTAACTAAGATACGATATTGAGGATGGCCTCTTAGCTGCACTTTTTGCGCCAGGTACACATTTTAAGCATATAATTCAAGGATTTTAAGCAAAATGCTATTAAAATTCGCGTTTAAGATGGTAATTCATTGTAACGTTTTAAAATGTTTTCAGCAACAACAGAGTTGTTTTAAGCTGATCTGGCACTACGTTGCCATTTTCTATACAAAATGGTGCTTTGTTACAACCGAAAACATCACGAACTTTACGATTTTTCTCTACGAAATATTCACCATATTTGAATTCAACATCGTAATCTGGATTCTTTCTTGCAGCAGGTTTCTAACGCCATTGATCTCCGTACCCATCACTGTCCAAGGTTTTTCCTTTGTCCCCTTATAGCATAATCTTCACCTTATCTATTAACTTTATCCTTCTTTTTCCTCGCTTCCTTCTACTAACCCTTCTAATATAGTTATCAAGATTCCGCTTTCTCTAACCGCATTTCCTAACCGGTTTACTTTTCTTTTATGCGCTTCTCCTATAATCGGTCTCTTTTCTTTAATTCTGTTCGTTACTTGCTCGTTTATCTTTATCCAACTATCTTAATTTCTCCATTCTTATCGACATCCACATCTTAAAGCCTCAATCCTGTCCCTCTCCCTCATCTTTATTGTACGGAAGCTTCACTTCCTTATAATAAAACATTTAGTATATAGCATCTGGCTAATCTCTTTCTTTGGCTAAGCCTCTTTGTCGTTAACTTCCGCTACTTCAGTTTTTCCTATATTTATTTTCATTTCATATTCTTTCATTCTTTTCCAAGGCTGTTTACAATCTTTGAAGCGTGTATTTGCTATCGACTAGAACTACCGCATATTCATCAAACTTCATGCGTCTTATTTGTCGTCCTCCTATATTTTCAATGTAAATTTTACATGAAATGTTAAACGTAAACAGGGATTACTTGTCTGCATTTCCAATATCTAAGTTACTAACATACGATATTGAGTACGGTCTCGTAGCTGCACCTTTTGCGTCAACTAAATATTTTTCGCATGTAGTTGAACATTTTTAAGAAAAATGCTATTAAAATTGGTCTTTGAGATGGTTAATCGTTGTACCGTTTTGAAATTGTGAAACCTGGGTTTTCAGCGACAGCAGAATTATTTTAAGATGATGTGGCACTACGATGACATTTTCTATACAAGATGGTGCTTCATTACAACAAAAAACCTTCACAAACTTTACGATTTTTCTTTACAAAATATTCACCGTGTTTGAATTCAACATCGTCTGAGATTTTTCTGGCAGTATGTCTCTAACGCATAAGTCTTTAAAGCTATTTGTAGTGAATTTTCATAAAATCTTTGCTTTTTCGAATATTACATTATTCCATTTTAATTTCTTTTTAAATTAAATTGTATTGTTTTACTTTACAGTTATTAATTAATTTATAATTGCCATCATATATTTTTTTTTGAACAGGCGAATCATAAAAATTGTGATTTGACGTTTCTTCTTAACAATAAGTTGGGCTAAACTTAATAAAGGGTAAAAAATCTGTTTAATATTAAAATATATATAGATTACTAGTTATTTAAAATTACGTAGAAAGGATAATAAATTATAAGGTTACATTTAAAGTTTATTGAAATAGCATTAATATTTAGTAACATCATTACGAGAATTTGTTATATTAATTTTAATTTTATTTTCCTATCTATAATATTCTTAAATGTAGAAGTATTATTTTTTTTTAACTCCAATTTCTGTATAATTGTTTTTATGTTTTCTTAACATATGACAATTAATTAAAACATTTTTTATTAATCAAAAGTTTATTTGTATGATATTACTGTGATAGTTACTAGGCATTAAGTATAAAATTAGATAAGCAGTAATAAAGTCATGTGTGTATGTACTTATATTTAGTTGTTGAAAAGTCGCCTGACAAACAGTAAGCATTACCTATGGGAAATGTAGTTAATTAAATTGTGCTGTATTATAAAATTCCTTTTTACACAGAAATTTATGGATGAAATAATTCATAAAGGATATATAATCAAAAGTAAACGTACAGTTTTACTTTTCTCTAAATAAAAAATAATGGCGAGTATTTATATATATATATATATATATATATATATATATATATACAGAGTATTTCAAAATTATGTTATTAATCAAATGGCAGATAGATTTCTGGTCATGAAATGTATATTTAAATGAAAGTTCCCATATACATACCGTTTACATTTTGGTTATCGAATAGATAAGCAATCACAGCTGACACATAATACACAGGCATAAACATTAGTCCTAAATGAGGGGTAAAGTTCAATAACGCACATGTTTGGTGCATGGTTAATAGATAGATAGGTAAAAATATCCATCCCGTGGTAACGTAATTTTGAAACACGCTGTATACATACATATAGAGTGCGTCACAAAGTTCTCCTGAGACTTTTATATACTACTTTACTCGTGAAAATAGTGGAAAAAGTTCATATAAACTTATGTTCTAAAATGCCTCATTTGCGAGTTTTGGCTAGTAAAAGATTTTGCTCGGATTTCGGCTACCCCGGTGAAATGAGGTAGTACTGAAGTATTTAGGATGTTAATTAAGGAGCAGATTTAGTGATTTCTTATGGTTTTTGACCTGAGAACTTGAATAAAGTAGGTCTCAGAACCCTATTTTCGGTAGAGTTTGAGAAATTTGGGTGTAAACAAATAAATCGGGGTACACAACCCTGGTTTTTATGTTTGACTTAAGAATAACTTCGTTAAACGGGTAATAAACACAAAATGTTTAAACGGAACTTGTAGAAAATTTAATTCTGAACATTGTTGATTCTTAAACCTTGAAATATCTAAGTTCTATTAAGCGGACTGTAAATCCAACCGGGAGAATAAATAAATAAATAAAAAAAGGCGTAACTGCACAAAAATCTTATTATATTAACAAAAAACACAGGTAACACACAAGTACATATTAAAGCATAATATTCCGAACGCCTATCGTTCGGAATCATGGAAAGGTTAACTCCGTTCGGGCAACGATTTGCCGCTAGCACATCCCGCAGCCGAGTGTTGAGTAAGCACTCTCCAACCAAGCGGCGAAACATAGAACTAGCAGGATGCGAACTACTCTTGGTAGAAATACGCTGAACATACATAATGGTAAGATAAGTTGAATAAAACTTTATATGAACTTTTCCATTATTTTCACGAGTAGAATATATATATATATATATTTATTTATTTATTTGTGTGCGGGTGCCCGTTTGTATGTTTGAACGTTAATTAAAATTATATATAAATCTGTTGAACTATATATTTTCGAATCGTTGATATCAGTGCATTTGTAATACAATATCGCATTATCAAACAATGTTATAAATGAATATACAATGAGTGAATTTAAAATCGAATTACTTTTTCGTGGTTTAAAATTATATGATGGCGACGATGTTGCTGAGATTTCCCAGTAATCGCATAGAACTTAATATTTAACCCCCGCAACCATTCCATGGTTAAATTCAAAACGAATAGTACTGTTACCATGTTGATCATTCCCTTATTTATTTAATTATTTTCTTCTTAAAATAAAAGTAAAACGAATAAGTACAAAACTAAATTATTTGTTAAACTACAATTAAGTGTTAAAATTTAACATAGATTTAACCCTACTAAGATTATATAATGTTTTAATTATATATAATTAAAACATAAAATATATAAAAACTCGTCTTTTTAATAAAAAATTTACTTTCAAGAAGATTCAAATAATTTAACCCTATTCTTCCCGGCATCAGTTGATCCAGAGTTTGAATTTGAGTGTAAAATCAATAAATTTGTAAAAATCAAATTTTTATTTTATGAATAATATTTATTACGAGTATATTTCATTTTCAAAACATTCAAGCACAAATAATTATTTTTTAAATTAGTAATATAACAAAAACAAACAGTTTGCCTATGATTTTACGGTTGATTGCTAACAGATACCCTTCATGTAACGTCACTGAAATATTCCCCTTTTCAATCTTCCGGTAGGAATAAAGCCAATTTCGCAGTCGGCAAATTTTGATGTTGATTATCTTGTATATTATTAAAGAAAATAAAGGCTAAAGGCCTTATATAAGGTAAATATTATGACAAACAATATGATTAATAGTTTATACATTAATTGCCTCATAACACGACTGGAGGAAAATTTTAACGTAATTACATTACATGAGCTGTTATCTTTACCTTTAGGTAAAGTTAATTGCCTTTAAGTTATAGTTTTAGCACTATTTAGTTTCCATAACTGTTTTAATATATTAAAAAATTTATTTAATAAATAAGTAATAGTGTAAAAAACGGCTTTTTTAGCGGATTTCCAAAGAATTTAAAAATCCCAATTGCGGCCGGTCATATATATACACATATCTACGTTTGCATGTATAAAATTATTTCGTACCCAAATCTTAACTGATTTTAATGAAACTTGATGAGCGGATATAAGCCTATTAGAGACAATAGAGTCCAATAGAATTTCACGCGAATCTGTTCACAGAAACAGGAGATAGAGCCAAAAAAGGGGTTTTTGGGTACATTTTCGGCTCCTTTTCGTTTTCCTGGGCGCAATTTTAATCGATTTTGATTAATCTTGATAGGATGATGTAAACCAAGTAAAAAATGATTCCTACTGATCTTCAAGTGAATCAGTTCACAGGAATCGGAATTAGAAGCAAGCACACTGGGTTTTTGGGTACGTTTGCAAGGTTAACTAAAACTGGAAATCCGCCCTTCTGACAGACTTGGTGCGACAGATTACTTTTTCATTCTGTGCCTAATCATTTACTGCAACGTCCTCTAAAAATTAAAATATTTATTATTGTATTTAAACACTAATTTTTAAATATTAACAATGTATACTGAAGTGTTTATCTGTACACTGACATTTTTTATACATCATATTTTTAAATTCAAAAACATAGAATTGTTTTCTTTGTCCTCTTGCTTAATGTAAACATCTCCTATCGTTTTATTTCTTTTTATATGAGAATGAACCAGCTGATCGTAATTATTGTTAGAATTAATTGTATAAATTTAATCTCCTTTAAGATGTATTAGCAACAACATCACTAAATCTTTATCGTTCTTGCTAGACATATTTAATATATATCTAAAATGTGAATAAATGAGAACTCAGTTGAAAACATAAATTATTATAAATCATTGTAATGTTTAGTTAAGGAAGTGTAAATTTAGATAGTAAATAAAGGAAGTGATTATTATTAGTAATTATTATTAATATCGGCATTACTTAATGCATATAGTTTACACGACTAAAAAATATTGCTCCACAGATGAAATTGTTGTACAGTGATGTCAGAGTACACCATTAATTCTAGGTTTTGAAGAATCTAGCTCATTACTAAACAAGAAACTTCTTGTTGGGAATGTACGTATTCACCTAAAACCGCAGACCTTACAAGAGAGGCAATACTACGAAATCTCAAATATTCTACCCGACACTAATCAGTTTCACTCGGTTTGCCAAACGCCAGTATTCGAAGACACTCAAAAAAAACATTACGATTTGATTTTGTTATTAACGAAAGCAATTTGATTATCCCGGGAAGGTTTTTCATCTAATAATGTTACCGATCGTAATCAAACTGGTCGGGGGAAAAGTTTCTTCGTATTTCCCTCGGAGATGGTTTTGAACTTCATAATTCTGGCATTATTAATAAAATCTGTCAATACTTGCGCGCTTTATAACGGTGAGATATCACTAAATATTTTTAGAAAGGTTACTACTACTTTCACTCATATTAGGTATTTCACTTATATTAGATCGTCGATTTAAAGCTATTACGTCCTGAAAATTAGTGAAAATATACAAGAAATTTGTCATATATGGAGATTTAACTAAAAAGTAAGGGCAGAATGTAATTCAGACCTACTAAAAAACTTCTGATATTTATGGATATTATGCAGTATCCGTACGTGTAATACAAAACTGGTTCAAGCGTTTTTAACGTTTTCAATTTGGAAATTTTGATGTCAGTTATGCACATCGCTCTGGTCAGTCAATGATTGAAAAACTTCGATGAAATTATGGATAAAAAGTAAGCAAAACCTGCACATTAACAGGCTTGATATTATTAACGAAGTAAAAATGGAGTACAAAACTATTTTAATTCTCATAAAGGAAGCTAAATACAAAAAACTCGATGTAACACGTCTTTTAACAATGAAAAAGCTGACAAAAAAGTTGTTGCACTTTCCTGGTATTGGAAAAATAATGATACTTGAAAAACGTTAAACAATTTTAATAATCGATATTTATAACTTTTTTCTGCTTTCTTACTCCCAAAATTACCTCCAAGAAAAGTTTTTGATTAGTCTACATTTACTATGATGAATGATAGAAATTAAAAAAATCCTATGAATTATGCTTGACCAATAAAACACTACCTAAGATTCCATTTTTGGGGGTGGGGATAAATTATAATAAAATTTTATTGTAATATTATTATTAGAAGTTTAGATAAAAAAAACAAATTTTTTTTTAAATTCAAAAATCGTTATTATTAAACTTTGAACAGTTCCCTCACCAAAGCATTGCCCCCAAAGTATTTTGTTTTTGGCCACTTGTACTACTACTATACTTAGGAAAACAGAAAAAATTCGATTATGTAATAAATAAAAAGATAGCGAGTTGATTTTTGGTGAAGGGGAGAATTTGGAGGTAGTTGTTTCTTTTAAACGGTAAGATAAGCATGTACGCATTTAATAGCTTAATAATTATGAAGAGAAGTTATATTTACAAAATTTTGAGAAATTGATCCCAAAGAAGCTATTTATCCCATCCCTGGATACGTTGCCCCTAAACTTTTACCGACAAATTTTCCCGTATACTGATTCTGTGTGACAAATTTCATCAGAATCGGTTTATCCGATCAAAAGTTATTAAGCTTCAAACTCCAGCACACTTATATACTAAGTACGTACATACAAACCTTACCTCCCGCTTTTTGTTTGGGTCCCTGGGTCATGAAATGTCAAGAAATAAAAAAAGTTCATACACCATTTTTTGACCGATTACCATACTCTCTTTCTTGCAGCATAGCTCTAGAGCTGTGGTGCCGAGAAAGTAGAATTTAACTGATCTACGTTCCATCTACAAAACGTTGCTAAAAAGGAACGAACTCGAACCGTTTTTGAAACAGCTCGTTACGGGCAACAAAAATTGGACAATTTACTACAATAATTTATGAAAATGATCGTGGTCAAAGCAAGTTGAAGCTAGTAAACGATGGCAAAGCGAAGATCGACAAGAAAAGAGATGCCGTTTGTGTGCACGCGAGTCTACTTTGATCTGAAAGAAATATTTCACTATGAGCTGCTGCCATCTGGTATGACAATTAATTGTCTTTAACTTTTACTGTTAACAACTGGAAAGGTTATACCAGTCAATATTGCGACGAGAATTGATCGATAGAAAATGTGTTCGCTAGATCCCACATATTCTTGAAAACTGTGAGAACTTGGCTGGGAAGTTTTGATGCGTCCACTACTTAGTCCTGATCTTGCACCGTCAGACTACCGTTGGTTTCAGTCTCTACAAATTACCTTAACGGTATAAGTTAGCTTCAAAAAAGATTTGTGACAACCACTTATCAAAGGTTTTGTCTAAAAACCTTCCGAAAGTTTAAGTTCCACAATGACGGGATTATGTTTTTCCTCAAAAATAGCAAAAGGTGGTCGATCAAATCGTCGCATACTTGACTTAATAATATACTCGGTTACGAAATTAAAAAAAAAAATGTTTTACTTTTGTTTTAAAATACAAAGAAATTTCGTGACCCTTATATGAAAATAAATTACGTTTATAATCGACCGTTTCAATTTACTATTTAAAATTCTTTGTGCATTAATAAGCTTGGATTTGTAATTTTGAAATGTTACTGACCCTGTCACTGTTATTTAGTTATCAAACCGATCGTATGAAGGGATTTTACATCTTAAAATAAGTCCGTAGAAATTTTCCTTTAATTATTGTAAACAGGATAACAATAACATTTTCTGCTAATTAAATTTTGGATTAAAATTTCAAAGGGAAAAGTCAAAACGGTCGATTAAAATTATTTTTTATTTTTTAATTCGTACAGATAATATATCAGAATAAACTACCATTATGATTGTTTTAATTATTACTAATAAATACATTTTATTTAGTTTACTTTGTTTCAAAATTTTGTTTACAAAGACGAAAAGTACTTAATTCTCAATGATAAATTATAATCAAATTTATTACTTTATGAGATTTCGAATGAAGTTTTCTAGGTAAGCTTTTTTAAATTCATTGTAGAAAAATATAACGCAGACACTACACTCATTAATTCATTATTAAGTATTTTAACTTTGAGGCCAAAATTCTGGTTTATTGATTTGGATGAATATTACCAGAAACGTAGCCATTAAACCAACACCCTGAAATCAAAATTAATATTAATGCGAACAACAATAATGTAATATATTTTTGTAAAATAAATCTTAATTCAATATACGGTATAAATAAATTATAGCAATTTACAAAATAGAATACAATTATATAACTGTGTATATGTGTGTGTTATATAGAATATATTATCCGTTTAAGAATAAACGTTAAAAGAGTGTGTAAACTTCCCCAGATTTTTTTTTAAATACGCTAATTATTTGCTCTTAAAATCGATCAAACGAATTATGAAACACAAATAAAAACGAATTTTGAAAATCGACTAGATAATGAAGTAAGTAAATGATTATACAAATCGGTTTCAGACTTTGTACACACATCTTTCAGAAATTTTTAAGGGTTTTAGGTAGATTTCATAAGAAAGCTACCTAATGTAATCGGAACCATGATTTAACTTCCGTAAAATTTGGACATATCTTCGCGTTTCACACCCCCAGACCCCAAAACCACCGTCAGCTCAAAAGTTTTATATATATATACAAATATCGAATTTGTTTACTAAAGTTCCTCCTCTTCATTCGATAAGGGCCCAAAACTTATGTAAGTAAAGGTTTTTGATATCATCAACCGTTGGCCCCAGGGGTGAAAAAATAGGGTTTTGAAGACAAAAAACATCATACCTCTCTTAATAGAGAAGTATCGAATCGGTTTAAAATGGTCGTTAGTCTTCTAAAAATTACCTAAAACTTTTGTCTGCAACAATTTTTGATATGATCAACCCTTACGACAAGGGATGACCAAAATGTTGCTGGAATTGTAAGAAGATGAGGCTTGTCGTATGCTAAACACGTGTAACATTTTTTTCACATGCAACCGTTGTCGTATTGAGTAAATTTGAAATTTTTTTAAACTTTAAAGTGGAAATCCTTTTTATCCCCTACTTAACACCGGTGAAATCTACCTCCGCCTTTCGGCGTGCCGAAACAGATTTTTTTAATGTTTCTGGAATCAAGGGGTTGTGAAATGTTGACATCGGCAAAAAAACCGGCAACGAAATTTTAACCAAACTATGTAACAAAAAACGGAAAAAATTCTATTGTTATTAAAGGCAGAAGATAAGAAGAAAATTGTATACGGATAAATTAATCCATAGAGAAAAAAGAAGAGAAAACCTCCAGCATTTCTATTTCTGAGCTTGAAATCAAATATACTGAAATATGAAAGTACGTTAATTCCAGTACGATACTTTCTGATGATAGAAATTGCCAATTCTGATAATATATTGTTATGCGGAGATAATACGTACTCTGAGTTCATGCGAATTTTTTTTTTTCATTGAATTTACAAAACGTGTTATCTTATTTATTGCATCTTATTACTTTCCTATTAACATATTGAGATTTTTCTTCTAGAGCCAGAAAATGAAATATATTGATGTTAATGTTATAATAATCAGAAAACTAAACTTTTCAATTGCGAATTGGAAAAACAATTTATGATAATATCGATGTGCAAAATAATTTCTAGTATCGACCGGAAGACAACGATGTCCGCCATTATCTGTTTAAATATACCTATATTCCTGCTGAATCACCACCGTTTAAATTCACATAAATATAATTACACTAACGCGGGGATGCGCCAAACTCACATCTATTTCGTAATTTTGCGAAAACTAACAAAGATTCATAACTTACTTGTGGATTCCTAATCACAGTGTCGACGAAATTAAGCGTACGACTGAACTATACTACTGAAACCGCATACCGGTTAAGTTAGAGTGTCACGAAATACTCTCCATAATTTGGACACGGTTTTACTGCCTGGTCAAACGGGAGGTCGTATTACATTTAATAACGTATCGGTCAAACCGTCTCATACGGAGTATAAAAAGCAATCGTTTATTTATCAACATATGCCGCCAAATATAAATTGTTATAAACTTTTAACGGTTTATTGTTCCGCTTATCGTTATTAGACTGTTAAATATGTTATCCGCACAAACTTCACGTAAATAAATGTATAGCTATTACCTCGTCGCAAAATATTTTCAGATCTTTGGTGTGCCGTTTCAAGGATGAATATTTCTTTGAACTGTTTTAAATATAGAAAATTTTAGCGTCTAACTAAAGTCTATTGTCGTTCAACCGTTTGATTTTCCACAGTCTAATTTATGTTCTTATCCTCGGATCTGTGCTGTTGTGCGAACATCAACGCTTAAGAATTTCGACATTGACGATTGACATTGGAGATTGGAGATAGACAAAATCGTCATCTCTATCTGAATCGGTTTATCGTTCTACTGTAGAAATCGTAAATGTTTTTCTTTATTTTCTAAATCGTAAACGAATTGCAAGAACCAATTTTAGTATAGTATAATAATTTATTTCACATATATAATAAACGACGGTTAAAATAACAATGAATATAGAAGTTTGTACGTAAATTGACAAATAAAAATAAACGACTAAATTCTTATACGATATTGAAAAGGTAAAATTAAGCGAGAATAAAATTTCATCGCAATACAGCATTATTATTCGTATCGATAGATTTCAGTGGTGATCAATATTATTAATAAATAACGTAATAATATTAACGATAACATAATATTAATAAGTTTGAAATGACAACAATAAGTTTCATCGGAGGCTCTAAGAGAAAAATGTAATTATTATTTACATGTGAAAACTTTAGATCGGAATGAAAGTGACAATAATTACGTATTCCCTAATTACCTTAATTCCTTGTTTAGCATTATCTCATTTTTTATCGTATTTATCGATAATGATTTATAATATTTAGTTGCTTGTTTGAATTTTATCTGTAACTTTTGCGGAGTAAGAAGATAATTTTTTTTCAAATTCATTAAGATACAACTTTCTACATAAGTGATAATAGATCGGTTGATTGTATAAGTCATATCGGCCTGACTTTTAGTAATTAACCGCATGACGTGTAGTAACCGTTTCATGCGTAATTAAAAACTTAAAAATCTACCTTTAAATTCTGCGTTGTATTTAACGGTGTTTTTCGTTTCTTACATTTGAGTTTCCTGGAACAATTTTAAATTTATTGGGAATCACCAACAAATTTTCTCTAATATTACAGAAATCACTGAGATCATTTGAATTAACCGCTTTAAAAAAATAGTTTGTACTTAATGAAACGCATAGATAATAAAAAGCCATTAAACATTGGAGGATTTAAAAAAATGTGTTCAGTAATGTATTTAAAATGTAAATCGTAAATTAAAAACCCCTTTTTAGCTGTAGTTCATCAAGCCATTTTTGGCTTGATCTGGGCTTGAACTGGGACTTTTGTCCCGGTCGACATTATTAGCTTCGGTAGGTAACTGTTTAAAAAAAAAAAATATTATTAATATTCCCATGCTGTGCTTATAAATATTGTTAAACTGGTTTAACTGAATTTATTTTTAATTATGTTATCTAAAATATTTTTTGTGTAATGTTATAACGAAGTGAATTTAGGATTTTTTTAAGTTTAAATTTTTTTAGTAGAACAAAATATAATTTATTATTACTTTTTATATATCTAAAGTTCATTTAAATCAAACCCGATAAAAAATATAGGTCTTCATAAAAAATTTATGAACTTCCGTTTATAAAGCCTTTTATTAATGTCGTTTCCTTTAGATTCCAATACAAAAAATTAAATTTTAATTTAACGCTTTTTATTAGAATTTATTATCATAAGTAAAAGTAAATATTTATTGTCTTTTTAAAAGCTTTTATTTAACTCGCTTTAGGAATAATCAAATTTTGCAACTGCCTATATATTTGATTTATGGGATGAAAATCAATGAAATTTGGTTCACTGACAATACAGCACTACGTTGTCGAAATTTGATATGATCCACCACCACGCCAAGCGCCAACCAAGCGCTTCGCCTATGCTAAATTGAAAATTTTCATTTCTCATCAACTATCGTATGAAAATGATTCAAATTTGGTACACGTATGTAACTTCGATGTGTAAAAATAAATATGTTTTTTTTTTTACCCTTAAAAAAATACAAAAATATATTTGATTACATGTAAAAAATTATTTTTTTAAAAATCTTTTATTTAACTAATATTAATATTAACATTAATAAAAAAAGGAAACAAATTAGATAATCTCCCTAAAAAGTAAAAAATTAGAATTAAATCAAATTGAGAATTTTAAACAAAAAAATATAATATATTAACAAATATAAAAACGCACTGAACAGTAAAAAAATAAATTATATAAATATATAATAAATAACCGACAAATAAATGTAATAATTATTAAATTTTAATAATTAAATTAACTTTTAAATTTAAAGTAATAAAATATTTAGTTAAATAAAAGCGTGGCGCAGTTTTTATAACGATGTTTTCGAATAAGTATTTATAGACATTTGCTGTATTTAAAAATTTTTTTTTTGTTTAACGAGGTTGTTTAGTATATGTATATACTTTATTTATCTGTAATAAAATAACTCAAGTTTTTAATTCTTTGACGGTTCAAATTTGCACAGAGATGACCTTTAAGGTTTAATAAGATTAAAAATAAAAATTAAATTTAGAAATCTTGCGCAAAGTTGACGGTAATCTGAAAAATTATTAATTATTATCGTTATTATAATCGTAATCGTAATTATGAATTCGTTAAATAAAAATTCATAATTAATTAAAATGAAACTTTTAGCGGAAAGAGTGTGTTCAGTTTGGCTTAGATTACAAGCAGAATTCGAAGATGAACTCCAACTATGTGATAACACGTACAAAGAAAGCGAGCGGGTGCATTTTCCAAGATTGTTACTTGTAGCTAGTCGGTCTCAACCGGAGAGGTTCCAGCAGACCTTTCCGCCTCCTCGCGTCGTTATTGAAAATGAAAATGAAGATTATTTGTTGTAAAAATAAATGTTGTGTTGTTTTAAATAGATATAAAAACTGTGCCGCGCTGTTATTTAACTAAATATTTTCATTACTTTTAATTTTAAAATTTAATAATTATTACATTTATTTATCGGTTATTTATTAGATATTTATATAATTTATTTTTTTACTTTTTAGTGCGTTTTTATATTTGTTAATATATATTTTTTTGTTTTTGTTTAAAATTCGCAATCTTACTTAATTCTTATTTTTTACTTTTTAGAGGGTTTTCCTAATTCGTTTCCTTTTTTTATTAATGTTAATATTAATATTAGCGTTTGATATTTATTTTCTACGATATGAAAATTCACTTTAAAGATTTTTTTTGGCTGTCAGTACGTTGTAAAATAGTAAATTTTTTTAATAACTATACATTAATTCTATATTCTAAAATAATCTTGCAGGTGACTTATTAAAGAGTAACATTCTTATGTTATATTTTTACATATACGCTTAAATTTTCTTGAATTTTAAAAAGTACCTTAAGCTTTTTTTGTATTAACCCACCGGGTCGGTCTACTGGTGAACGGTCTTCCCAAATCAGCCGATTTGGTAGTCGAGAGTTCCAGCGTTAAAGTCCTAGTAAAGTCAGCTATTTTTACACGGATTTGACTATTACATCGTGGATACCGGTGTTCTTTGGCGGTCGGGTTTCAATTAACCACACATCTCAGAAACGGTCGATCTGAGACCTTACAACACCACACTCATACATATCATCCTCATTCATCTTCTGAAGTATTATCTGAACGGTAATTACCGGAGAATAAACAGGAAAAAAAGAGAAGTTTCTTTTGTAAAAAACGGCATCTTATTTTTTCAAACAGATTAATAAGTAACTGTAATACGACTGAAAGTTTTGAAGCGTAACGCTAAATTCTGTTTGAAAACAGACACAAAATTTTCAGGCACCAATATTTCCAGTGTGCACCCCTACAGACAAGTGGGTAAGATGGTTAGTTTTCTTCTATCATTAACCATATATTTTAGTCAAAGTTAAATTTTTTCTTTATAAAGGTAATACACGCCGGTCTATTAATTTTTGCATAAGTAACATATCGTCAGGATCTGCAGAAACCAATTACTTAATTTTTATTTCATAATTTAAACGCTTTTATTTGATGGAAATATAAGTAATAAGTCGTGAATATTTAAATACAAATTGGAGTATTTTAAATAAAGGTTTGTCAACTGTGAAACCGGGAAAGTTATGACACTTTAAATTGAGTTTAACAAACAACAATTACAGTTAACGATGAAACGATAATTCCAGTGAACAGATCGTTTGAAGTTACGAATTACTGGAGAAATATTTTGTTACTGAAAGGCAAAAAAGTTTTGCGTTATATTTTGTGTTTTCCTCGAAAAAAAGGGATTTAGAAAATAATCTTCTACGAGATTTCGTGTTATTGTTGGCGATTTAAATCGCTGCGTTTAAGCGTACCAGAATACATGTTGTGCTGCTATTATAGGTAAAACAATAATTACATAAGTTTCAGCTCGACCTAAAAATAATAATAATCGTTATAATAAATTGAACGCTAATTTAATTACTTATCCTTAGAAATAGGTTAAGATTCACGGTATAGAATCCGTAGGAATCTATTTTTATTTCGTCGTTACGGAGTTGTCTAACAAACAGCATTACCTGTTAAATTATAAAAATTCATTATTATTTGTTTTAACAATAAAAATAGTTTCTAACTTCTGACGATATAAATTATTAAAAAAAAATCGATAACAACGTTAAATAAATAAATATTTTATTCTGATAATTCAGAAACGGATAGATATAAAACGCTATGGATAAAAAACCGATGTAAAGTCGATAAAAAAATATATTATTTTGAAAAATTTGATTTCAATATGAAGCAGTACGTGGCAAAAAATTTTACGATTCTAATAAATAATTAATTAAAAAATCAAAATTACCGATATTCAAGCTAGTAAAAATTCACCGAGCAAAGTTTTGGATAATGTTAATCGTTAATTTGGCTGAGCTACTTTCCGCTAAATAAAAAATAAAAAGGTGTTTGATTTTAATTTTTTAGTCTTCCTTTAACATAAAAAAAAAAATATTAGAATTATACTTCTAGAACACATTATGTTATCTACGATAAAAAAATCTGATGTGTACACCGCATGACTTCCTTGTACGCCTATTAAATTATATATACGCATATTTTGATGCGTTTCATTTAAACTTATTTAATTTGAAAGTGAGGTACGATCCTTCAGTTCTTTATTAAAGTAGACGGTTACACGATCGCAATGCGGTGGAACCACATTTTATCACACATTTTTGTGGTGTACGTATCGGCATTTCATATTTATATAATAATTTTGTTTCCTGTCGTTCAAGTGTTTACGTGTCGGATCTGTAGCCATGGACACGTCGATTGGAGTTCGATTTCACGCACAGTTTTTTTTTTCAATTTAAATATATTGATTTATTAAAAATTTTAACCTCTGTAAATTTTTTTAATTAAATGAAAAGTAGAAAAAAATTTATTTCACTAATAACTTTTGATTTTTTCATATTTCTTTTTTTATTATTATTATTGAATTATTATTTATTGTAATTTTTTTTTTACGATCAGAGTTTAATAATTATTAATAAATAAATATATTTGAATTAAAAAAAAAACAAGTTAAAAAAATGTATATGAAGTTGAATTCGAATTGATGAACCAAATATTTCATTAATTAAAATTTTATTTAGCTGTAACGTGGAACCGATGAAAATAAGTACCGCTTATGATGTATCGTTGAAAATCTCTCGATTACGGATTATTACGGAAGTTAAAAACAGTCTAAAATCCAAATGTTTTGGAGTTTGGGCCTTTTTGGACACTTTCGGTTCAGTCGATTGCAATCAAAAAGGAGGTGTGCACGAGATGTTACAACAGTCCTAAATCCAAAATTTCAACATTCTACGGCAATCGTTTTTGAGTTATGCGAGATACATACGTATCTCACATGATATACGTATCGGCGTGACGTACGTAACGCCGAAACTTGTCAAAATGGATTTAGGTATGGTCAAATGGATATTTCCGGTGAAATCTGAAAACCGAAATTTTTCGCGATCACAATTCTTCCTTATTTCGTAGAAGAATGTAGAAATCAGTGTAAAATCATTTGAAAGCTGTAACTTGAAAAAAAAAGTGTATATATATATATATATATATATATATATATATATATATATACGGGCTTACACTTATAAGAATTTTTTTCTGACTTTTTATTCTAATGTCATCTCCCAAAATAGTGCCCTTTGTCCTTTTCTGGTAGAACTATATATACATACAGATTGATCCCGAGGAAAGTGAACATATTTGGAAACTGATTCTAGAGCTTGAAATAATGAACAAAAGTCAATACAAATATATTTTCGAAATGTTTTGTTATGAGATTACGGGAAGCAAAAAATTTCGAATGAATTTTATTTTCACATTTCATTTCATGATTTTATTTCTGGTGAAAGGAGCTCTTACTAAAAATTTTTAAGGCTTTATGTATAAGAAGTAAACTTGATGGTTTGTAATGGTTCTGGACCTGACAGCTCTATTAAAACGATCATATAAGTGTATCTTCCGTAGTTTTCATGATGTCCAACGTTAAAGAGAAAAACTCGGTGAAGAAAAACATATTTTATTAGTAAGTTAATTATAAATGAATAGTACATTAATAAAGTAGTATAACTTTATTAATGACTAATAAATGTGTAAATGTCACTATCAGACTGGTGAGAATTTAATTTTGAGAAAATTAATGTTTTTTTTTTCGTTTTCCGTCATTTGACTGGTTTGATGCAGCTCTCCAAGATTCTCTATCTAATGCTAGTCGTTTAATTTCGGTATACCCCCTACATCCTATATCCCTAATAAATTTGTTTTACAAATGTAAAACAAACAAATGCAAACAAATGCAACAAACGTTGATTGCCTGTACAATTTTTTACTTCTACCTGTCCCTCTAATATCAAAGCGACTATTCCAGGATGCCTTAATATGTGGCCTATAAGTCTGTCTCTTCTTTTGACTATATTTTTCCAAATGCTTCTTTCTTCGTCGAATTGCCGCAAGACCTCTTCATATGTTGCTTTATACACCCATCTAATTTTTAACATTCTCCTGTAGCACCACATTTCAAAAGCTTCTAATCTTTTCTTCTCAGGGACTCAGATCGTCCAAGTTTCACTTCCATATAAAGAGACTTTCAAAAATCTTTACCTGACATTTAAATTAATTTTTTATGTAAACAAATTCTTACTGAAGGCTCTTTTAGCTTGTGGTATTCGGCATTTTATATCGCTCCTGCTTCGTCCATCTTTAGTAATTCTACTTCCCAAATAACAAAATTCTTCTACCTCCATAATCTTTTCTCCTCCTATTTTCACTTTCAGTGGACCATCTTTCTTATTTCTAATACATTTCATTACTTTCATTTTGTTCTTGCTTATTTTCTTTTGTAGGACTTCATCTACGCCGTTCATTGTTTCTTCTAAATCCTTTTTACTTTCGGCTAGAATTACTATATCATCAGCAAATCGTAGCATCTTTATCTTTTCACCTTGTACTGTTACTCCGAATCTAAATTGTTCTTTAACATCATTAACCGCTAGTTCCATGTAAAGATTAAAAAGTAACGGAGATAGGGAACATCCTTGTCGGACTCCCTTTCTTATTGAGGCTTCTTTCTTATGTTCTTCAATTATTACTGTTCCTGTAAACATTAGCAATTGTTCTTCTATCTCTGTATTTGAACCGTAATTTTTTTTAAATGCTGAACATTTTATTCTAGTCTACGTTATCGAATGCCTTTTCTAGATATATAAATGCCAAGTATGTCGGTTTGTTTTTCTTTAATCTTTCCTTCTACTATTAATCTGAGGCCTAAAATTGCTTCCCTTGTCCCTATACTTTTCCTGAAACCAAATCGGTCTTCTCCTAACACTTCTTCCTTTCTCCTCTCAATTCTTCTGTATAGAATTCTGGTTAAGATTTTTGATGCGTGACTAGTTAAACTAATTGTTCTGTATTCTTCACATTTATCTGCTCCTGCTTTCTTTGGTATCATTACTATAACACTTTTTTTGAAGTCTGTTGGAACTTCCCCTTTTTCATAAACATTACACACCAGTTTGTATAATCTATCAATCGCTTCCTCACCTGCACTGCGCAGTAATTCTACAGGTATTCTGTCTATTCCAGGAGCCTTTCTGCCATTTAAATCTTTAAATGCGTTCTTAAATTCAGATTTCAGTATTGTTTGTCCCATTTCATCCTCTTCGACTTCTTCTTCTTCCTCTATAACACCATTTTCTAATTCATTTCTTCCGACATGATACGGTACAACTGATGTTTAACTGTCAGAATGATTGCATTTGAATGGTACCACAGTCCATCAAATTTTGACTAATGAATCGGACATGAAGAATGTTTTTGCCTAAAACACGTCACTGTTGAATAAAAGGACAACAGGGTGGAAGTGTGCTGCGATCTTTTAAGGTGAATTGAAACTGGTTTTCTAAAAAAATGTCTACTGGTGATGAATCTTGGATATTTATGTACGATCCAGAAACAAAATGCCAGAGCAAGGAGCGGCACACTTCAAATTCACTACGTCCCGTAAAAGCAAAAATGAGGAAATCATAAATCAAATCCATGTTAATTTGTTTTTTCGATTGTAATAGCGTTGTCCATAAGGAATTTTTGCCTATAGGAAAAACTTTAAATCAATATGTTTATCGAGAAATTCTTGAACGACTGCAGGAGAAAGTTGATCGCGTAAGAACAGCCATCAAAGACAACTGGATGCTGCACCTTGTCACACTGCATTCTTCAATTTATGAGTTTTTGGTTAAAGAAAAAAAAAACATTCCTGTAGTTCCTCTACTACCTTATTCACTTAATTTGAATTCCTGATGTTTTTCTGTTAATGAATGTAAAAAAACATCTCAAAGGATACGATTTTGGAACAGTAGAAAATATTTTTAAAAAATGTAAAGGATAATTCGGTTTCTGAGTTCCAACATTGCTATGATGAATTGGAAATCCATTTGAAGTGTTACATGACTTCCCAAGGGAATTGTTTCGAAGGTATAATCCAGAAGGAATCCAGGTATAATCCGATCGTAAATAAAAAGTTTTTCTGAACCGGTCTGATTACTTTATTTACAGATGTCGTATTATTTGTGATTCATGTTTGCGGAAAAAATGAAACATTAATTAATTAATTTAGTTCACACATTTTGTACAAGGTTTATGTTTTTTTTTTCAAGGTCCGATCGGTCACAAAATTAAAACCACAGCGAATATAAAAATTTTTTGTTTGTAACAAGTACTTAACATAGTTATGCTATTTCTCTACATAGTCACCACTCCGATTTAGACATTTGTCGTAGCGTGGTACCAAATTTCCAATACCCTCGTCATAGAACAGAGCCGCCTGTGTTTTCAGCCATTTTCTACGTTGGTCTGCAACACGATTTCTACGCCAAAATGTTGTCCTCCTAGCCAGCGTTTCATGCAAGCAAGGAGGTTGGAGCTAAGTCCGGGCTGTATAAAAGTGTTGATCAAACACTTCCCGATGAAAATTGTGCCGGAGCTTCTTTGTTACAGCTGCAGTGTGCGGCCGAGCATTGTCATGGAGAAAGACAATTCCTGATGACAACATTCCTTTCTGCTTATTCTGAATTGCCCTTCGTAGATGTTGAAGAGTCACGCAGTATGAGGTCGTGGCCATGTTCCATGAATTCCACCAAGAGAACGCCATTCCGGTCCCAGAACACAGTTGCCATACGCTTTCTGTTGGAGAAGGTTCGCTTGAACTTCTTCGGTTCAATGGGAGAATGCATCTGCTGTTTGGATTGTTCTTTTGTTTCTTCAGTTTCGAAATGGACCCGTGTCTCGTCCCCTGTCACAATTTTGTTCAAAAAATCTTCTCCTTCATTGCGGTAGTGCTCGGGAAACGTAAGGGAGGCGTCCATTCTATTGTTTTTTGATGGTCAGACAGCATCTTGGGAATCCATCTCGTACACAGTTTGCGGTACTGAAGTCTCTCGCTCACAACGGTGTAGAGAGATGACCTTGAAATTTTAGGAAACGAATCGCTCAATACAGAAATTGTGAACCGACGATTTTCTTGAACTGCCTCATCTGCTCGCATCCTTCCCTGACCGCCTGCATCATGAACATCTGCACGTCCTGCTTTAAAGTTCCTGCAACGCATATGTGCAAAGGTTCATCCGATTTTTGCATGGGTTTTTAGTTCGTGACCGATCGGACCTTGGAAAAAAAATAATTCTCATAATATCGATAATTTTATATTTTTCTTTTTTGAAATGTGAAATTTTTTTGTTATATAGAGAATGGTTTATTCAGCCAGGTACAGATGAAATAAAACCGGCTGCCACATTAATTAGGCCAGAAAGATTATGTGATACTTTGCAGATTATTGCTGAAAAAGGCGGTGATGAACTTTATAACGGAACATTAGCTAAAACTTTTATTGAAGATATTCAAGATATGGGTGGTATTATTACACTTGAAGATTTGCAGAGATACAAGTAAGTTTCATCAATTAATAGAATATATACTATGTTCTTTACTGTCATCTATTTTTTTATTTGTGGTGTAAAATTAAAAGTTAATACCTCTCCGCACTGTCCAAATATGTATTCTGGGCATCTTGTTTTGTTACTGAATGTCATAAAAATGTGAAAAAAATTCAAATATATTTTTTTTGTCTTCAGTCATTTGACTGGTTTGATGCAGCTCTACAAGATTCCCTATCTAGTGTTAGTCGTTTCATTTCAGTATACCCTCTACGTCCTACATCCCTAACAATTTGTTTTACATATTCCAAACGTGGCCTGCCTACACAATTTTTTCCTTCTACCTGTCCTTCCAATATTAAAGCGACTATTCCAGGATGTGGCCTATAAGTCCGTCTCTTCTTTTAACTATATTTTTCCAAAGGCTTCTTTCTTCATCTATTTACCGCAATACCTCTTCATTTGTCACTTTATCCACCCATCTGATTTTTAACATTCTCCTATAGCACCGCATTTCAAAAGCTTCTAATCTTTTCTTCTCAGATACTCCGATCGTCCAAGTTTTACTTCCATATAAAGCGACGTTCCAAACATATAACTTCAAAAATCTTTACCTGACATTTAAATTAATTTTTGATGTAAACAAATTCTTACTGAAGGCTCTTTTAGCTTGTGGTATTCGGCATTTTATATCGCTCCTACTTCGTCCATCTTTAGTAATTCTACTTCCCAAATAACAAAATTCTTCTACCTCCATAATCTTTTCTCCTCCTATTTTCACATTCAACGGTCCATCTTTGTTATTTCTACTACATTTCATTACTTTTGTTTAGTTCTTGTTTATTTTCATGCGATAGTTCTTGAGTAGGACTTCATCTATATGCCGTTCATTGTTTATTCTAAATTCTTTTTACTCTCGGCTAGAATTACTATATCATCAGCAAATCGTAGCATCTTTATCTTTTCACCTTGTACTGTTACTCTGAATCTAAATTGTTCTTTAACATCATTAACTGCTAGTTCCATGTAAAGATTAAAAAGTAACAGAGATAGGGAACATCCTTGTCAGACTCCCTTTCTTATGTTCTTCAATTGTTACTGTTGCTGTTTGGTTCCTGTACATGTTAGCAATTGTTCTTCTATCTCTGTATTTGAACCCTAATGTTTTTAAAATGCTGAACATTTTACTCCAGTCTACGTTATCGAACGCCTTTTCTAGGTCTATAAACGCCAAGTATGTTGGAGAAGTTGTCCGGAGCAAATAATATCCCTAAAATTTATGATAGACTTAAACAAAAGACGAAAAAAACAACTAATTACCTTCATCGACTTAAAACGTGATAAAATTAATTTTAACCGATACCAAGTCCAGAGTGAAATTCAGAGGTGAACTCTCTTGACCCTTCTCCATAAAAACTGTTTTGAGGCAAAGAGACGGCCTCTCACCACTCCTTTTTTAACTGCGCCCTCGAATTTGTCATGAGAAAATGGTATGAAATAAATCCCAAAAATATAAAAATGGGTACTAAGAAAAACTCCATCGCACTAAATCACCTGTGTGCAGATGACCTTCCTGTTTTAGCAGATAATATTCAAGAAGCCAAAACACAAATCATGAGCTTCAAATCCAAGCACAAAAGGTTAGGGCTTCATATCTCTTTGGAAAAAACTGAACTAATGGCCATAGATCCTCTGGTAATAGAGCACATTACGGTAAAACAATCAGAAAATTAAAATAGTAAAACAATTTAACCTTTTCAGATCATGTAGCCATTGAACTGGCTACATGATCTGTAGCCAGTTTCTAGGTCTATAAACCCCAAGTATGTCTGTTTTTTTCTTTAATCTTCCTTCTACTATTAATCTGAGGTCTGAAATATCTTCCTTTGTCCCTATACTTTTCCTGAAACCAAATCGGTCTTATGCTAACACTTCTTCCACTCTCCTCTCAATTCTTCTGTACAGAATTATAGTTAAGAATTTTGATGCACGACTAGTTAAACTAATTGTTCGGTATTCTTCACATTTATCTGCCCCTGCTTTCTTTGGTATCATTACTATAGATGGTTATATATTTCAGTATAATTATATATGACTTGTTTTGTTTTTTTTTTTATTTTCAGGCCGAAATGGAGAGAACCGACCCGAACAACTTTACATGGAGAACAGACCGTGTACGCATCTCCACCTCCTGGCAGCGGAGTTTTATTAGCATTTTTTAAAAATATAATTGACGGATATAAAATGGATGCTTCCAGCGTTTCTAACATTAATTCTACGATATTAACTACACATAGGATGGTTGAAGCCTTTAAATATGCTTTCGCTCGTAGAACAGAACTCGGCGATCCGGATTTTGTCAATATTACATCGGTAAGATTTTAAAATTGCTTGTAACCGATTCAAATCCAGTTATTTTGTTGTATAGTAATTTTTTTATTACGGATTGAACGCTTAACTATCCTTACAGTTTTCTTTCAGTTGCTGTGAACGATTTGATAGATAATATTGAAACTGTATTTTGTTCATTAAAATTGAATAATTTTAGAGTTGTAATCATAAGAAAAACCCTAAAATAAAAGTGGTTTTACCGGTGTGTGTGTGTGTGTGTGTGTGTGTGTGTGTGTGTGTGTGACATTTATTATGTATGTTAATAATCATTGATCAAATGTAAAGAGAACTTAACGATTTGAAAGTTTTATCATCGTAACGAATGTTGATCTTACCTTACCAGAGATTCATTTCTCTCTCTTTCTCTTTTACCTCCTTTCCTTCTAATGTGAAAAATCTTTTTAGGTAGATTTCATAAGAAAACTACCTATTGTAATGGGTACCATGAACGTTTCATATCCCTCAGACCCCAAAACCTTCAAAGGCGTATATATATATATATAAAATTACAAAATAAATTAAATAACACCTTATTTTTTTTATTCCAAAAGCACTTTCGTCGGAATCCACATCATCGGTTATATATAAGATATATTTATATATATATATATATATATACTTCATTCATTTGAATGCAGCTCTCCAAGATTCCATATCTAGTACTAGTCGTTTCATTGCGGTATAACCCGCCTAACAATTTGTTTTACATATTCCAATTTTTGCCGGCATGCACAATTTTTTCCTTTTACTTGACCGTCTAATATTAAAGCGACTATTCCAGGATGGCTTAATATATGGCCTCTTGTTTTAATTATATTTTTCCAAATGCTTCTTTCTTCATCGATTTACTGCAACACCTTTTAATTTGTCACTTTATCCACCCGTCATATTTTTAACATTTTCCTATAGCACCACATTTCAAAAGCTTCTAATATTTTCTTCTCAGATACTTCAATCGCCAAGTTTCACTTTCATATAAAGGTTCGCTTCTAACGTATACTTTCAAAAATGTTTTCCTGACATTTAAATTAATTTTTGATGTAAAGGAATTATACTTCTGATTCGCTTGTGCTATTCGTCATTTTATATCGCTCCTGTTTCGTCCATTTTTATTAATTCTACTTCTCAAATAACAAAATTCTTCTACCTCTGTAATCTTTTCTCTTCCTGTTTTTACTTTCAGTGGTCCATTTTTTGTTATTTCTACTACATTTCATTACTTTCGTCTTATTCTTATTTTATTTTCTTGCGTAGGACTTCATTGTTCCTTCTAAATCCTTTTTATTCTCAGCTAGAATTACGATGTCATCAGCAAATCGTAGCATCTTTATCTTTTCACCTTGTATTGTTACTCCGAATCTAAATTGTTCTTTAACATCATTAACCGCTAGTTCCATGTAAAAATTAAAAAGTAACGGAGATAGGGAACATCCTTGTCGGACTCCCTTTCTTATTACGGCTTCTTTCTTATGTTCTTCAATTGCTACTGTTGCTGTTTGGTTCCTGTACATGTTAGCAATTGTTCTTCTATCTCTGTATTTGAACCGTAATTTTTTTAAAATGCTGAACATTTTATTCAAGTCTACGTTATCGAATGCCTTTTCTAGGTCTATAAACGCCAAGTATGTCGGTTTGTTTTTCTTTATTCTTCCTTCTACTATTAATCTGAGTGCTAAAGAAAATTGCTTCCTTTGTCCCTATACTTTTCTTGAAACAAAATCTGTCTTCTCGTAACACTTCTTCCACTTTCCTCTCGATTCTTCCGTACAGAATTCTAGTTAAGATTTTTGATGCGTGACTAGTTAAACTAATTGTTCTGTTTAATCTTCTGATTTATCTGCTCCTGTCTTCTTTGGTATCAGGAATTTGTCACTGTAGATTTAATTTGAACTGAACCTGTGTTTAAAGCGACCGTCAAAAGTATTAGATCAATGGGAATTATTCATGTTAACAATAAATTGTTGCCTAGTGTATTGCAAATTAATTATTATTTATTTTTTATTTTGTTTGTTTTAAAATAGAATTTAAATATTTCAGTTCGTAAATGAGTTAACGTCGAAAGAGTATGCCGATTATATACGTAAACAAATAAGAGATGATCGTACGTTTAACGAAGCAAGTCATTATGGAACTGCTCATATCTCAGTTATATCACCAGATGGAGATGCAGTTTCTGTTACTAGCACCATTAATCTTTAGTAAGTTTCATTTTGTAATCGGTTATTTGACGCCTTGCTAAAGGCATCATTTTCATAAGATTATGTAATTAATATCTTCTAATAAAGCTACAACATGTTAAAGAAGCGTATATCTAAATTATGTTAAATTGAGATTTTACTCCAAAATTTGTGATTTTCTAAGCAATGGAGGGGGGTGTGGCTAAAACACAAGATTCCAAAAATTTCACCTTACGGGCAATAAAAATATTGTCATTTATCAGTTTCGTATTGAAGTTATAACTACTATTATACTATACTGTATACTATCGGCACTGATGTCAGTATATACGACGTTTAGATATAAAGTAATGAGACCGGTTCAGAAAACGTTTTTATTTACAATCCGATTTGAAATAGTTCCTTCAGAAGCCACGGCAACGCTTCAAACGGTTTTCCCAACCTTCATAACGGTGTTCGAATTCAGAAATGGAAATATCCTTCAACCGGTCGGTTACATTTTTAAAAATATATATTCTACTTTTTCGAAACGGTGTCCTTTGAGGTGTTTTTTTTTAAGTCGGAAACAGGGGAAATGTCGCAAGGACTCAAGTTAGGCGAATAAGGTGGTTGAGGAACTATAGGGATGGTTTTTTCTTTGCCAAAAACTCATTAATCGATTGATAATGCAGTGCAATAAGGCGCATTGTCATGATGCAGCACCCAGATATCTTTGATGGCAGTCTCAGGCGGGCAACTCTTTTAAAGAATTTCTCAGAAAAACATATTCATTTACAGTCTGTCCTGTAGGTAACCCATCAGGTTAGTCTATACGTCTTCCCAAATCAGCCAATTTGGAAGACGACAGTTCCAGCTTTCAAGTCCTAGTAAAGTCGGTAGTTTTTTTTCACACGTATCGTTGATACCGGTGTTCTTTCACGGTTGTGTTTCAATTAACCGCACATCTCAGGAACAGTCGAACTGAGAATATACAAGACTACACTTCATTTACACTCATACATATCATCCTCTGAAGTATTATCTGAATGGTAATTACTGGAGGCTAAACAGGAAAAAGAAAGCCTATCCTGTAGGCAAATACTCCTTATGGACAGTGCTGTTACTATCAAAGAAACAAATTAGGATGGTTTTGATTTGGTCATCCAGAGTGTGGGTTGTTCGCTACTGATTCCCGGTCGTCTGTAATTCCTGGCGACTAAACAGGATAAAGAAAAAGAAAGTCTAACCTGTAGGCAAATACTCCTTATGGACAGTGCCGTTACTATCAAAGAAACAAATTAGGTTGGTTTTGATTTGGTCATCCAGAGCGTGGATTGTTCGCAACTGATTCCTGATCGTTTGAAAATGCTTTAAACCACCTAAAAACTTTGACTTGTGACAGAGCGTCGTCATTTTCAATTATGAAAACGTTTTGGTCATATTCTTACCGAGTTTAACACACAAAACTTGATTGTGCAATGTTGCTCGTAATTAGTATCGCTCATTTTTGTAAAAAATGTATACAAAAAGTTTACGTCTCATGTGGCGACTAAAAATATTAATAACTAATATAAATCCGCTGTTCATATAACCATATGTTTACTAGTAATTTTACAGTGTTGCCAATTTGGCTGCCCAAAAAAAAAAAATAGTCTCATTACTTTATTTACAGACCTCATACTTCAGAAGAAAATTGCAGAAATTGTTAACTATTTAAATTCTGCATAAGAATCCATTCTTGGTGAAATTTTTTCATTTGATCTTCAGCCAATTTTTAAAAACTTTGTTTTGCCTTATAAGAAGCTGACAGTTGTTACTGCAATAATATTTACTTTAAAAAAATTTGTTAAACATTTCTCATCTCTCATTTAGCAAAAGATTTTTTTCATACTTTGATCGTCCTTTAGTTTTTATAGGAATAACATGTACATTGGGCTGAACAAAAGATGCTAAGCCGTCAAAACCTATCTGGTATGAAAATACTGCGTTAAGATTTGTAATGTTACAACATTTTACGGTAACTATATAATTATCAAACAAGTACTCCGGTTAAGTATTTGACAAATTACTGCCGATAAATCAGACAGAAAAATTAATAAATGACAAATTACTTCAGAGAGTAGAAGAACGCAGATTGTTCTTAAAAAGTAGAAGGCAAACTCTCACTTAAGGGATTAGTTTGAGTCAAATGATTTTACGGTTAATATTCTAGTTGAATAATACTAGATGATTAACTGGAGAAAGCCCTTGACTACAATTTTTAAACTAAGTCGCCAAAGCTGCTGGAACTAGCAGTGAACAGATGGCTTGTGATAGATTAACATGGTTACCTGCTAGCCGATGATTTAGATTGAATCGAAAGAAGATTAGTAGAGATGTACGGTATTTATAACAATTTTTTTTTTGTCTTCAGTCATTTGACTGGTTTGATGCGGCTCTCAAAGATTCCCTATCTAGTGTTAGTCGTTTCATTTCGGTATACCCCCCTAACAATTTGTTTTACATATTCAAATGTTGCCGGCATGCACAATTTTCCCTTTTTACCTGTCCGTCCAATATTAAAGCGACAATTCCAGGATGCCTTAGTATGTGGCATATAAGTGTGTCTCTTCTTTTAACTATATATTTCCAAATGCTTCTTTCTTCATCGATTTGCCGCAACACTTCTTCATTTGTCACTTTATCCGCACATCTGATTTTTAACATTCTCCTATAGTACCACATTTCAAATGCTTCTAATCTTTTCTTTTCCGGTTTCTTTTCCGATTGTCCAAGTTTCACTTTCATATAAAGGTTCGCTTCTAACGTATACTTTCAAAAATGTTTTCCTGACATTTAAATTAATTTTTGATGTAAAAAAATTATATTTATGATTCGTCTGTGCTTTTCAGCATTTTATATCGCTCCTGCTTCGTCCATCTTTAGTAATTCTACTTCCCAAATAACAAAATTCTTCTACCACCATTATATTTTCTTTAACTAATTTTACATTCAGTGATCCAACTAATTTTACATTCAGTGATCCATCTTCGTTATTTCTACTACATATTATTATTTTCGTTTTGTTCTTGTTAATTTTCTTGCGTAGGACTTCATCAATGCCGTTCATTTTTTCTTCTAAATCCTTTTTACTCTCGGCTAGAATTACTATATCATCGGCAAATCGTAGCATCTTTACCTTTTCACCTTGTATTGTTACTCCTGATCTAAATTGTTCTTTAATATCATTAACTGCTATTTCCATGTAAAGATTAAAAAGTAACGGGGATAGGGAACATCCTTATCGGACTCCCTTTCTTTTACGGCTTCTTTCTTAATGTTCTTCAATTATTACTGTTCCTGTAAGTATTTGTATCTCTGTATTTGAACCCTAATTTTTTTTAAAATGCTGAACATTTTATTCCAGTCTACGTTATCGAACACCTTTTCTAGGTCTATAAACGCCAAGTATGTTGGTTTGTTTTTCTTTAATCTTTCTTCTACTACTAATCTGAGCGATAAAAATTGTTTCCCATGTTCCTATACTTTTCCTGAAATCAAATCTGTCTTCTCCTAACATTTCTTCCACTCTCCTCTCAATTTTTCTGTACAAAATTCTAGTTAAGATTTTTTATGCATGACTAATTAAGCTAATTGTTCTGTAATTCTTCACATTTATCTTACTTTTAATGCTCTCTTAAATTCAGATCTCAGTGTTGTTTCTCCCCTTTCATCCTCTTCTTCCTCTTCTTCCTCTATAACACCATTTTCTAATTCATTTCCTCCGTATAACTCTTCAATATATTCCACCCACCTATCGTATTATAAATCGGTGTACCATTTTTGTTTAACACATTATTAGATTCTAATTTATTTACCCTAAAATTTTCTCTCGCTCTCTCAGACTGTCATCCGTCTCTTTCTCTCTTCCTCTGTCTCTCTTGTCTTTCTCACTCTCTCATTCTGTCAGTCTTTCTCTTTCTCTCTCTCTCTCTCTCTCTCTCTGTGACTCACATTCACCTCTCAGTGTATCTATCTGTATGTCTGTCCATCTCTCTCTGCTCTCTCACACTGTCTATCTCTCTCCCCTCTGTCTTAATTTCTGTCTCTCTCTCTCCAAGCTCTCCAACCTTTCTGTCTCTCACACCCTCTCTCTCTCTCACTCTTTCTCCCCTTCCTCTGTCCTTCCTCTTGTCTTTCTCGCTCTCTCATTCTGTCAGTCTTTTTCTCTCTCTCTCCCTCTGTCTCACACTGTATGTATGTCTGTCTCTATCTTTCTGTCACTCTCTCTCTATCTCTCTCTCTCTCTGTGACTCTGTCTGTCTCTCTCTCTCTCTCTCTCTTCAACCTTTCTGTCTCTCACACACTCTCTCTGTCTCTCTTGTCTTTCTCCCTCTCATTCTGTCTGTCTGAGTGTCAGTCTTTTTCTCTCTCTCCCTCTGTCTGTCAGTCTCTCTCTCTTCAACCTTTCTGTCTCACACCCTCTCTCTCTCACTCTTTCTCCCCTTCCTCTGTCTCTCTTGTCTGTCTCACTCTCTCATTCTGTCTGTCAGTCTTTTTCTCTCTCTTCCTCTGTTTCACACTGTATGTCTGTCTCTATCATTTTCAGAAAATTTTCCTTAACTTTCCTGTATGCTCCGTCTATTTTTCCAATGTTCATTTCTCTTTCCACTTCTGAACACTTTTCTTTAATCCACTCTTCTTTCGCTAATTTGCACTTCCCGTTTATAATATTTCTTAATTCTCCATAGTTCCTTTTATTTTCTCCATCACTAGCACTCTTATATATTCTATGTCCATCCATCAGCTGCAATATATCCTCCGTGTTATAACAAATAGTTGTCGATTTCTACAAAAAAATAATTTGGTACGAATTATACGATTATTTTTTATAATCGCAGATTTTTAACCGGTGTAATGAGTAATAATTAATATTCGCTTTTCTTAATACTTGTTTCAGTTTTGGAGCCGGCATTACATCATAAGGCATCGGTATAATACTTAACAGCGGTATGGATGATTTCTCAGTTCCCGGTAATGTAAACTATTTCGGCTTACAACCGTCACCGAATAATTTTATCGAGCCTGGAAAAATGTCATTGTCATCGGTCAGCCCTACAATAATTGTTGATAAAGATGGTAATGTAACAATGGTTATTGGAGCTTCTGGCGGCACGAAAATTACTACAGCTGCGGCCAGTGTAAGTTTATTAAACTAAAAAAAAAAAAATATTTATTTCTGTATGAATGCTTGAATTCTTGTACATGCGTGTTTTTTTTTTTTTGTTATAGAAAATTAAAAAAAATGAATTTATTAAAGAAGTTATATTTATGCAAGTCTTTAAAAGGAATGCAAAACTGGCGGGAATATTACAAATCTTTCCTTCGAATCGCAGTGCCTGGACAGTGTCCCTTGCTGCGTATGATTCTGTAATCGGACGTATTTCAAAGGTTTATTTTAATGACGGGTCTAAGTATCAAATTTTGTTATTTTTTATGGACGGATTTGTGTACGGCATTCCTGCCGTACATGCCGAAATGGGTTTGAGCATTCTCAAACCCATTTCTGGGTCCGACCGCGGGAGACTGGGCTTTTAAAACCTCTGCCCCCGATGAAATTGCCCTTCAGACCGTCCATTGAAGTCCTTTCGGTGCTAGCAGGAATACGCCACAACCCTTTAAAAGTGCGTAATGGAAACCGTTCTCCACACATCTTCATTAATTTAGTTTTCCTGTTTAAACCGCATAAAAGACAAATTTTATTAAAAATGCATCCGAATTCAATAATTTTACTTACCTGATCTATAAAAGATGTGTATCCAATAAGTCATGGTAGGTATCTGCATTAACCCACCGGGTTGGTCTAGTGGTGAACGCGTCTTCCCAAATTAGCTGATTTGGAAGCCGAGAGTTCCAGCGTTCAAGTCCTAGTAAAGCCAGTTATTTTTACACGGATTTGAATACTAGATCGTGGATACCGGTGTTCTTTGGTGGGGTTGGGTTTCAATTAACCACACATCTCAGAAACGGTCGAACTGAGAATGTACAAGATTACACTTCATTTACACCCATACATTTCATCCTCATTCATCCTTTTTTTTTTTTTTTTTTTCTCTCAGCTCCCCTGGGCCGGACCGACTTGTTGGTATTACGCCGCCCAGGGGAGTGTCTTTAAACTCAAATAGGCCTCCCCACCTACCGGCTATATACCGGCAAGGCAGGTCGGCCTACCGGTTAGCTCTTTTTGAGAGTTCTTTATCAATATTGGCCCCTTGGGGACCCAAAAGGGCAATACTAATACACCACGCCAGACCCAGTTCGCCGCGACGCGGTACCGGGTCCCTTCAGTATTCAGTGTGCTCTTGCCTGACTGTTACCCGTGGAGTCCTTGGTGGCTCATCAGTGCCAACACACCGCAGCATGCTGGACCTCACCAGCAAGGCTGTCCACCCGGTCCTATTCTAGCCAACACCTTGTCTTCTCTCATCGGAGTATTTCTGTAGAACAACTTGTCTAACAAAACTAGCAAAATTATTCCGGTTTGACTCGCTTCTTAGCATGTAGTCTATTGTTGTCTCTGGAGTTATACCTGTGAGTGACTTACTATGTCTAAGTGTGTCCCACCTATTGCACTCAAAAAAGGTGTGCTCAGCATCATCTATCTCGTTGCAGTAGTTGCAAATTGGCTCTTCTCTCTTGCCTATTTTGTGCAGGTAGTTATTGAAGGAACCATGTCCTGTAAAAAACTGCGATAGGTGATGATCAACCTCACCAAATCTTCTCGACAACCACGGCTTGATGTCGGGGATGAGGGTTCTCGTCCATCGACCCACAGCTTCCTGCGACCATCTTTCCTGCCAGATATTATAAACGGCATCCCTGACCTCTTGTTCTGGCTTGCCTTGTGCCCTCTCCACCCTCTTTTTTGCGATTAGGTCAATAGGAGGCGTGCCCGATAACACGCACAGGGCGGCATAGGACACTGTCCTGTATGCGGACACAACACCTAGGAGCACACACCTGTGCGTCCTCGCCAGTCTCTCTTTGTTGCGCCTGATGGCGATAGAGCGCCACCAGGCCGGAACGGCATACATAAGCGAAGACACGACGGTGGTCGCCAGTAAACGGCGCTTTGAGGCCCGAGGGGCATTCTGCGATGACATAATGATGTTTAGACTTTTTATCATCCTTTCTGCCTTGTTGCATACATTGACTATGTGCTCGGTGAATCTACCGTTTTTCTGGAGGATAACTCCTAAGTACTTGATGTTATTCGCTTCTTCTATAGCATGACCGTTGATGGAAATATTGAACGGTTCTACCACTCTTCTACCCGTAAAGGCAATACACCGGCATTTTTCCGTAGACAGTTGCAGACCCCTGGACCTCAACCACTCCTGTATAGTGTCGATGGCCGCATACACCCTCTCCCGCACCTCCAAGACCGTCCTTCCCTCTACGAGGACTGCAAGGTCATCTGCATAAGCCAGCACCTGAACGCCGACAGGAAACTCCTTCTGAAGGAGTTCATCTATAATCACCAGCCACAACAACGGCCCCAAAACAGAGCCCTGCGGAACTCCACCGTGCATTTGAAAATGTACTGTTTCTTCCTGTGCTTCCACCAGACATCCTCTGTTGGACAAGTAACATTCAATTTGCCTACGCAGGTACGGGCTGAGGCCCCTAGCCGCAACTGCGTCATTAATATGACACCAACCGATAGCCCCGAACGCGTTTTTTATGTCTAGTGATAGCATCAGTGGAATTCTCCTGGTTCGCCAAGTTCCTCTCTTCACCTCGTCGGCCCATCCCGAAATTCGGTAGATAGCCTGCACGGTGGATCGCCCCCGCATAAACCCGTACTGGTTAGGACTGATTCCGGCTCCCTCTTCTAGTTCTTTGATGATGCGGCGAGCCAGCATCTTTTCTACTAGCTTCCCCATCATGTTAAGGAGGCTCAGGGGTCTATAGGTTATATCTTCCTCCGAAGAGGTGCCTTTAGGTAGGAATACCACTCTGGCCTCCTTCCAGCAGTCGGGGAAGTCTCCGTTCTCCATGCCATGGCTGGCAATCTCGAGCATCTCCCAGGGAGCCTTCTGAACCAGCCCCTTGATCACTGCCGCGGGAATCTTGTCCGGGCCAGGGCTCTTTTTGGTTGCCAAACTCCTCGCCGCAAGTTGCAGCTCTTCCATGGTGAATCTTCTATTGTCGCAAGGTGTGGATCTCACGATATCAGGCACTGTATGCGGGAACAACCTGGCTATCTCCCTTGCAACACTGGTCTTATTGAGGATAGGCATACGTCTCCCGAACTTTTTGGTCACAATACGATATGCCTGGCTCCAGAGGAAGCCAGTGGTGACGGGTGACTTGCTTCGAAGGGTAGGTAGTTGGACTGTCTGGCCCGAGGCCAGTGTGAGCGATCATAGGCTCATAACCTATGATATTGCTTACGGAGGCGGTCTAAGGGCACCAAATCCAGGTCGCTACAACCTAAGGGGCCTGGATCAGCGCAGGCTGAGGCGGGTATGCGATGCTGCATTGCAGGGATTGCAGTGGAGCATGGAGTCCAGGGAGGAGGTGGAATTGATGGCGGAGCTAATCGGCCGGGCCATCAAGACTGGCTGCGACGAGGTCCTACGGCGGCCTAGGCCAATGGACGGACCCGTCATAAGCAGCCAGTCCGCTGATCTGAGCGTGCCTGGAGCCGTCATGACCCCATTTTCCGGGGGGTCGTCTGTGGAAGGCAGACGGAGGCCCGGCAAGAAATGGTGGTCCTCTGACCTTAGCGTGCTGCGCGCAAGAGTGAGGTCCGCTCGGGCTAGATACCAGCGTTGCCCCCTAACGGGGATCACGGTCAACGACGTGCGCGCTGAGCGTCTGCGGACCTTCCGGCGTGCCCGTAACAAATATGTTCACGCCATCAAGGAAGCCAAACTCAAGTTTTGGAAGGACTCCATGCGGGAATTGCAACGCGATCCCTGGCAGCTCGCAAAGTCTTGTTACAAGCCGAAGCCATTGCACGTGTTGTCCAGTGTTCGGTGCGGGTTAGGTGGTCGTGACCACACTTTAACATCTGTGGCGACCTACCGGGCGTTCCTGGATACTCTGTTTCCAGATGCTCCGGAGGGTGAAGCGGAAATCGGCGTCAGGGCGGGTGAAACACCATTCCCTGGCGTTCGGACCGTGGAACCCGATGATATAGACCGAGTGGTTTCTCGAATGGCATTAAAGAAGGCACCGGGGATTGACCAACTTGACCCGGATATTTTCCATCATTTATTGCCTGTCATAAGGGAGCCTCTCGGCAGGCTGTTCACGGGATGCCTAAGCTGGGGCTGCTTTCCGGGTTGCTGGAAGGTGGCTTTGGTAAGGGTGATCCTGAAACCTGGAAAGGATCCTGGTGAGGTCGGCAGTTATCGACCCATCAGCCTCTTGCCGGTTTTCGGCAAGTTGCTGGAAAGGCTGGTTGTGGAACGGCTCGAGGAAAGCATTGATATGAGCCGTATTCTAAATCGAGGCCAATATGGCTTCATGAAAGGGGTTGGCACCGAGGATTGCATCTTAAATGCTCTTGCCGAGGTGGAAAGCGCCGACTGCAAATATGTTTTGGCAATTTTTATTGATATAGAGGCAGCATTTCCTTCCTTGTGTTGGAGTTCTGTCCTCTATGCTTTGGAACGCCGCAATGTTCCCGAAGCCACACAGGCCGTGGTAAGAGACTATTTGTCTAACCGAACGGCTCTGTTTAAAGATGCGCACCTAGTTGTGGAAAAATCCGTCACCAGGGGAAGCCCGCAGGGTTCCGTTCTCGGTCCCCTGCTGTGGAACCTGGTGTTTGACGGATTTCTGGGATTGACTTTCCCAGAAGGAGTCACGGCCCAGGCTTTCGCCGATGACTGTCTCCTTTTAGTTCGTGGAGATTCACGACCACAGCTAGAAAGCAGAGCGCAGGCGGCTTTGTCAACCGCCGAAGGCTGGATGGACATTCAAAATTTAAAAATTTCTGTGCCCAAGACGAAGTTTATGCTTCTAAAGGGCGCAGACAAATTATCATGCAGTCGAAACCCCCACATTAAATATAAAGGCTGTGTAATCAGCCGAGTAAGGGTTCATAAGTACCTAGGTGTTTTGTTTGATGATAAGTTGCTGTTTAGTAACCATATTAAGCAAGTTGCGGCGGACGCCGTCTCTGTGATGCACAAACTTAGACGGATTGCTCGGAAAGACTACGGGCTGTCGGGCCGCCAAATGTACTTGGTGTACCGAGGCGTCTTCGAGAGTATGATCGCATACGCGGCGCCGGTTTGGGCGCACAGGTTGGAAAGAAATAGAGCACTACTTCAAAATTTAAGGAGTGCCCAGCGCAGAGCCATGATTGTATGCACTGGGGTATTTAAAACAACCTCCTACGAGGCTACTACTGTATTGGGAAAGGCTCTCCCAATCGATTTAGTGGTGAAAATTCGGGCAGTCATGTGGAAGTTGCGTAGAGGTCGGGAGGCCGAGGCATTTGGGATGCGGTTTCGAGCCGGGCCAGAACCGGATCGGAACGGTGATCACAATGCACCGGAGCAAAATTTCGTCCAGTTGCCCATCTCCCGTCTGCGGAAAAGGCTTCAAAGCCTCGCGATGGAGGCATGGCAGCTTGAATGGCACACCACGACTAAGGGTAGATCCTTGTATAATTTTAAACAGGATTTGGGGGGATGGTATGCCTCGAGTTCCTTTTTAAGGGCGTCGGGTGCCCAGGTGCTCACCAACCATGTGAATCTAAACCAATATCTGTTTCGGTTTCGCCTGGTGGCTGATGAGTTGTGTGTCTGCGGGGAGGTCCAGTCAAATGTACATATGATGTACGACTGCCCGGCCCTTGGGGGGGCCAGAGACCGTGCCACCCTGGAACTTAGAGGTCAGGGGGAAACCTGGCCGCTCACAAGCGGCGAGGCAGTGTGGCGAGAGCCGCACTGTCGGACCGTGTGGGAGTTCCTCGATGAGGTTGCTATGTTCAACCGTCATCGGTAAATGTAAGGGAATAAATGTAAATGCATTTAGACTCCTGAGAGCTTTGCTGCTGGAAACCAATTACCTTGGTAAGAGGGCTGGCCACCAGCCAAATCAGCTCCAAGCGCTGTTAAATGGTGGACAGGTACTAGCTGGAATACAGCGACCGAGGCGTGGCAGCCAAAATTGCTGTCCTTTTCATTAAATCGACGATAAATAAATTGTACAAGGGGTGCGCCTCCCCGATCTAGTTTTACGTTTGACAAGTGAGCGATTGGGACACTTCAGCGGGTGCTGTATGGCGCCCTGCTTGATTCGCTCACGCATGTTAGGTAGCTCACTAGGAGCTTTTAGGATTTGGGTCGCTAAACTGTTCGAGGCTCAGTAGCCGTTCTTGGCACGGAACATTTGGTCTATGCTCTAGGGCGACCGAATGGGGTGGTGGTGGGAGAAATGCCAGTTAACCAAATGCCTGGCTCCAGGGATTGCTGTCAAGCTCTTCGCAGAGCCTGATCCAGCAATCCTTTTTACGTCTCTTAATAGCCTTATTGAGCGTTCTTCTTGCCTCGAGGTATCTATTGGCTATTTCCTGGTACCCTTCTCTGTTATTTCTAAGAATACGTTGTTTCCTTCTCCTAAGGGACTGGAGCTCTTGTCTCATTGCTTCAATTTCAGCAGTCCACCAATATACGGAGCGCCTCCTTGTATTGTTAGCTGCCATTCTGTCCATTTCCTGCTTTATTATATTAGATAAAGCCTCAGGTGATTGTTGATGTCTATCAGACAGTCTACTTGCAGTCCTGTTGACGATTTGCTCTATTTGTACTGATGAGAATCTCGGTGGGGGGGAGTGCACTTCACGCCTGAAATCTACGTCTTTCAGATCCAAGATAGTGGCGCGGTGATCGCTCGCTATATCTTCTGAGAGAACCATCCACTGGTACTGATTCCTCCTCCACCTACAGTCCAGGATGGTGAGGTCAAGCACCGACCGATGACCTCTCGCTACGTGGGCGTATCGTCATTAATGCAGATGCAGCCGGCAGTTTCCAGGAGATCGGCAAGGATCTGTCCCCTCCTGTTTGGTGTTTCGACTGCCAGCCGCCACCATTTTGCTGTTAAAATCACCCAACATTACGATCCTCTTGGTTGAATTGGTAATCACACCTTGTAAAGTGTCGATGAAGTTAGTAAAGTCCGCGATCGCAATGTTGGACGAAATGTACACACCCACGAATAGAGTTGTTTCGGTCTCAACAGACACCACGCCACTACCTCTAAACTTGAAATTCCATTGTATACTATGACTTACATCCATAATCGCAACATCTCCCGACATATCAACAGTCCATCCAAGTTTGGCAGCTTCATATTTATTGGGTTCGGTGACCACAAGGAGGTCTACGTTCTTGTCTGCAACAGCACGACTAATTAAGTCGTGAGCGAGAATACTCCTATTGGCATTCGCTAACATAGTCCTAATCATGCAATTTTTTCTTACATTGCCATGCTCCAGTCCTATGTTCACCGCTCTTACAATCGAGGCATTGCTTAGGTTCAAGACAATCCGCTATCTTGTGACCTCTGCTACCGCAGTTGAAGCACAAATCGAGCCTATCTGGGCCCTTACATTCGTGCCTTCTATGGCCCGTGCCCCAACAACGGTAGCACCTGTCTTCATCTTCCCGGATGTACACCCGGCAACTAATCCATCCGATTCTTATTCTTTCCTCGACCAGTTTGCATGCCGCTCTATAAGAGGTCATGACCGTAATATTTTGTGTCTCGCCAAAACCTTTCCTCATGGATGTTATCTTGACTTCCTCGCTAGAACCCACGCGTTTTATAATGGCAGCCATAACCTCTTGCTCTGTTGTGTCATGCTCGACATCTCGGATGTGCACAACAGTTCTCCTTCCAGCTCTGCTTTTTATATCAACGTGAAGGTCGGCAGCCTTGTCCCTCAGGATAGATGTAAATTGTTCCGCTTTCTCTGCACCCTGTATCCTATCGTGAAGCTCCTCGTTACGGCCCTTTCGCAATGAGATGACGTTATTTGCCTCCTCGCTGGTGACAGCATCCTTCATGGACCGGAGGAGCTCCGCGTACGTTTTTCCTTCCGCCTTAACAATCACTGTTCGGCTTTGCTCCGCCGGTGGAGTAGCCTTCTTTATCGGGATTTGATTATTACCGATGTGCCTGGTCCCACCATCCCCTTGGAGAGTTAACACATATACAGGTGTTTCCCTTGCTCTGAAGATATAGGATATGATCTTCTTGGCAAAATTTCCCATACTGCCCGAAGGCAGTATGTACGCTGAATTTGGTGACTGTATAGCTATCTTTTTGAACGCCTTCAATAAACAAGAAAGGGTTTCCTTTTCCGGGGCTCCCGAGTCATAATGTATCTTAAATTTCTTCTTCTTTTCTTCAACGGTTTGGTCTCCTATTAGAGTTATTTCGTCTTTTATGATGTCACCAGCTGCGAGCTTGTTACCTATATCCTGCTCACCTACTCTCCTTAAATCTCTAAGAGTACAAGTGTCTTTGACTTCAGGTGGAAGGTCAGTAACCAACTTTAGCTTGCCCCTAAGTGAGTTAGGCCACCTTTTAGGGAGGAGCTCAATGAGTTCTTCATCACTCAAATCGCTGGTCAAAATATACTCCATGTAATCGTCACCCGCAATAGGGTCCGTTTGGGTAGCTTGGGAAGTCTTTGTGTCTGGAGAGGACAGCTCGGAAAGCGCATTCAGTCCTTCGTATACTCGCCTTAGATCCTGTTCACGGGTCGCAATGTACTTATTCAAACCTGGGCCTAAATGCTGTTTCAACGATATCAGTATCAGACCCAATCGGTATGCTAGACTGCTCACTGTATCGGGTGCCTCTTCTTCCTCCTCGGAAGATCCTTGACGGAGCCTCTTCTTCCCTTTTAGATCGGTTTTCTTGACCGTCGCCGATTTTGTCATGCTGCTGCTACTTTGGGCGGATGTCCCATCCATAGGGAGTGAACCGCGTCTTCGCATGATATAGTACTGTACTCAGGCGGCCGTCCCAAGTTCTACGAGTACCCACTCGGGGAAGGGGCCCCCCAAAAAATATTTGGGGGGGGGTCGTGGTGGTAGGGGGTTAGAGAAGGTTTTGGGACGAATTTATGTCCAGGTAGGAAGGAAATCGAGTGGGTAGTTCTCGAGATATTAGTAGAAATGTAATTCCCTATTAAAACAGCTCTGAGGACTTAGAAAAAATCTCTACTAGTACGACGGTAATACGAGAGAATAATTACAAGTCCTTGTTTACTACAATAAACACGCCTGTATGAGCCTGTATATTAACTTAGAAAAATTTCGCTAAGAAATATTATAATATTATACTATTATAACCTCAATAGTATATAATGAAACACAAAAAAGTATCTTCTACTCACTCTTCTGAATTGTATGTAAACAATTCCTCATTCATCCTCTGAAGTATTATCTAAACGGTAGTTACCGGAGGCTAAACAGGAAAAAGAAGAAGGGTATCTGGATTAGTGGTTTAAATTGTTTAGATATTTTTAAACTATATTCACATTTTATGTATCGGGTTTGTCTAGAACAAGAGCAATTATTTGTTTTTCAATTTTTATAGGTTTTTTATAGCGTCCGGCATATAAATCTGACGATTTTGTAGTAATTGTTATGTTGGCACCACTGTCAATGAGAAGACGGAAATGTTGTACATCGACAGGTCTATTCATGCTGTTTCAGTAGCCGGTATGTCATGGTCGGGTAAACAACAAGCGTTTGTGATTGAAGTCTATTTTAAATATAATGACTCAGTTATTGTAACACAGCGTTTATTTCGCACGCTCAATCATCGCGATGATTGAGCGTGCAATGTCAAATTTTAGTACAAGGTTAAGTGTGTGTGAGGAGTGATGGAAAATATTTGGATGACATAATATTCAAATAAAAAAAATCTAAGTCTCTCTCTCTCTCTCACTGTCTCCCTTTCTCTCTCTCTCTCTCTCTCCTTCTCTCTCTCTCTCTCTCTCTCTCTCTCTCTCTCTCTCTCTCTCTCTCTCTCTCTCTCTCTCTCTCTCTCTCTCTCTCTCTCTCTCTTTCTGTCACCCTTTCTATTTTTAGTTTTTTTTCTCTCTCTTTCTATCTCTATCTCTCTCTCTCTCTCTCTCTCTCTCTCACTCTCTTTCTCTCTCTATATATATATATATAAATTCTCTATAAATTGAAAAATTGATCTTTAATTAGATGTATTAAATAGTACGAAACACAGTTTATTATTATCCCTGAAAAATCGTCAGGTTTATATGCCGAACCCTGTAAATGTGATGCAGTCTATGAAACCACGCCGTAAGTAGGAAAACTCACATTTCTAGTTTTCACAGTTTCTAATAAAACACAAAATTGTAAAAATTTTGAAGAAATGAAGACATCTGGCTATCATTACCAACTTTATAAAAATAGTACTAAAATTTGTGTAAAATAATTCGACTGAAACTTGTAATTAATATTTTTTATTTAAAAAATAAGTCTCGTATAAATGGATAACATAATAAAAATATTACGGTACTTTCATCGCAACAAGCTTTGAAGAAACAAAATTCAGTAAGTCACATTACTGACTTGTGACGTGGTTTCAAAAATGCACCGTGTGTACTTCAAGATCCGCTTTTGGTATTTTAAAAATGGAAATATTTGAATCTAGTTATTGAATTCGTTTGACAGATGTTAAAACCTAAAAATCAATTTTTTTTTTTGTTAATTTTTGCTGTTCTGGAAAATAACGCGTGCCGACTTACAGAATTCAGGTTTCATAGACCGTATCACATGTACTTTTCCATCAGTCTACTGATGATGATTGCGTAACAATTTCTGTCGACTAGGCTTAGCTTTAACGTATATTTTATAAAATATTAAATAAATTTTATTCGGTTATTAATTGTATTTTATTGAATAGGTGATTACTAGTTACACGTGGTTTAACAGAACGTTAAAAGAAGCTGTTGATGAGAGTAGAATTCATCACCGACTCTATCCTATGGAAATCAGTTACGAATATGGAGTTATCGAGGTAAATATTTTTATATTTTCTTTAACTATTTGGCTTATTGTATAGCCATCAAAAAGGAACCTTGCAGAAAGATCTTTTACTATTTTCTAGTTTTTCATTTGACACCGGGTCAACAAGCTTCTTATTCTGACCCTAAAAAAAAAGTTAAGCGATATAAAACATCTGTAATAATGAGACTAGTTTTTTTGGCAGCCAAATTGGCAACGCTGTAAAGTTATAAGCAACGTTGTGCGATCAGGTTATGCGTTAAACTGTATAAGAATGTTACTGAAACTTTAACAAAATTAAAAATTGAAATGAAGAGATGATGCTCTGTGACTACCCCAAGTTTTTAGGCGGTTTAAAGCATGGCCGGAAATCATTTACAGACAATCCACGCACTGTAAGACCCGTTAACGACAAAAAGTGACGACAATGTCGAGTGAATTGAAGACTTGACACGGTACGACCGGGCGAATGATTGCTGAACAATTGAATTTCAACCTTACAACACAGTCCATCAAATTTTGACAAACAAATCGGACGTGAAAGATGTTTCTGCAAAAAAGGTCCCAAAAAAATCTCACTGTTGAACAGAAAAACAATAGGGTGGAAATGTGTCACGCGATCTTCTAGGGCGAATTGAAACCGTTGCTGTTTTTCTAAAATATGTTATTACTGGTGATGAATCTTGGATATGGGCAAGGAGTTGCACACTTCAAACTTACTGTGTGGTAATTTGTTTCGTAGATAAGAAATACAGTCATCTACCTACGCGTCTACTGATAAGTAATGCGTTCTTCGATAGCACTATCCGTAAGTGTTTTCCTTCACTGTGTTTTAATAGTTTGTCAATTGATATCTATAACAATTTAGAAGAAATAACAATTGAGAAACTATTACAAAACAGACGTAGTCACTTAGACTTCAAACTTTACCTTCTGACGAATTTTAACAAAATGACAATCAATTTTAATATATATATATATATATATATAATTTAATTATGTAGGTTTATAATTTATATATATATATATATATTAATCATAATTATACTTCTCTTTAAGATGGCAGAATAGTCAAAGGTACTCTTTTTTTTTTGTCTTCAGTCATTTGACTGGTTTGATGCAGCTCTCCAAGATTTCCTATCTAGTGCTAGTCGTTTCATTTCGGTATACCCCCTCATCCTACATTACTAACAATTTGTTTTACATATTCCAAATGTGGCCTGCCTACACAATTTTTCCCTTTACCTGTCCTTCCAATATTAAAGCGACTATTCCAGGATGCCTTAGTATGTCGCCTATAAGTCTGTCTCTTCTTTTAACTATATTTTTCCAAATGCTTCTTTCTTCATCAATTTGCCGCAACACCTTTTCATTTGTCATTTTATCCCACAATCTGATTTTTATCATTCTCCTATAACACCACATTTCAAAAAGCTTCTTCTCAGATACTCCGATCGTCCAAGTTTCACTTCCATATAAAGTGACACTACAAACATATACTTTAACGTCAGGAAAAATCTTTTTCTGACGTTTAAATTAATTTTTGATGTAAAGGAATTATACTTCTAATACGCCTGTGCTATTCGGCATTTTATATCATTCCTGTTTCGTCCATCTTTAGTAATTCTACTTCCCAAATAACAAAATTCTTCTACCTCCATAATCTTTTCTCCTCCTATTTTCACATTCAGTGGTCCATCTTTGTTATTTCTAATACCTTTATTTTGTTCTTGTTTATATTCTTTTGTAGGACTTCATCCATGCGATTCATTGTTTCTTCTAAATCCTTTTTACTATCGGCTAGAATTACTATATCATCAGCAAATCGTAGCATCTTTATCTTTTCACCTTGTACTGTTACTTCGAATCTAAATTGTTCTTTAACATCATTAACTGCTAGTTCCATGTAAAGATTAAAAAGTAACGGAGATAGGGAACATCCTTGTCGGACTCCCTTTCTTATTAGGGCTTCTTTCTTATGTTCTTCAATTGTTATTGTTGCTGTTTGGTTCCTGTACATGTTAGCAATTGTTCTTCTATCTCTGTATTTGAACCTTAATTTGTTTTAAATGCTGAACATTTTATTCCAGTCTACGTTATCGAATGCCTTTGCTAGGTCTATAAACGCCAAGTATGTTGGTTTGTTTTTCTTAAAACTTCCTTCTACTATTAATCTGAGGCCTAAAATTGCCTCCTTTGTCCCTATACTATTCCTGAAACTAAATCGGTCTTCTCCTAATACTTCTGCCACTCTTCTCTAAATTCTTCTGTATAGAATTCTAGTTAAGATTTTTGACGCAAAAGTACTCAAGGAAAACAATTGGAATTTGGTAAGCTGTTTTTAAAAAAATATATATATAGTTATTATACCAAGCAGTGCCATGTTTGGATCTCTTTGAGAAATCATTTTTATCTTCTGGGATATATTCTGCCAACTGAAGTTTTAGCTCACACAAATGCATCTTCATCCAAATTTTTCTCAGTATTATAAGAAGTGAGTATAAACATATGAAAATGTTGGCTTTGAATACAAATAATGCAGATATCAAGCGTCTTAATAAAAGTGTGAACTTGGTTAATAGAATTTTTTAATTACGTCCTTGTAAATTCTTATTCAAGTGGTTTAAATGCGAAAATACATCAGGTAAGTAAGCCAGCCATTCTGGAAAAATACTATTAATTCATCTTCCAATTTCAATAACCGGGTTTATTTATATTTTCCCCTGATATAACCATGTGATTTCTCTATGGAAAAGAAGATATTTTTTCTTTTCGCACTTTTCATCGTATAGTTTACCAAATAGTCTGTTCTGTAATGGTTTGATCATAATAAAATTAACCACTTTTACAGTTTTACAAAGAATTTTTTTGAGATTTTCCAGTATATTTTTTGTTGCAAGAGCATGTCTATGAAGGAAGCAATGAGTCCATTCCGACTTTCTGTAATTCCCATTATGACTATTGCTGAGAGGACGTGTTCAAACATATCATAGTTTGAACATGAAGCTCTCACACTGAATATTATGCAAGCAGACCAAATTACAAAAAGCATGTACACATCAAGTTGGAACCTCTAAGGTAAAACCACCAGTAGTTGACACCTACAACGAAAAAATACAATAACAAGAGAAACAAAGGTGTTAGATGATTAATGTTTGTCTGTCTGTGTAGTGTAGCTCTCTAATGGTGTGTATGTGAACTACTGTACCCACCATCTTTAGCAGCAGTCTCACCACAATCATCCGATGATAACAGTGCATATGTTTTAATTGATTGTTGCGATTTTGTTGTAGAGTTTGCTAAGAACAGGCTGGAAGGTAAGCGTTGTAAATTTAAACACCAATTGTAATTTTGATTAAGAAGGTATTTAGTACTTTGTTTTAGACTCAAAAATGTACATACAGTTATTTAAAATAACCAAAAAATTTTTAAAAAATGGCTGTTGGGCGTCGTGTCAACTACTGAAACTTTACATGACATAATATTGAGTAGTTGACACTTGGTGTCAACTTGTGGGTAATAATATAATTTGATAGTTCTGCTTTATTTGAGTGTTATTTAACTTCTTTCAAAGCAAAATCGTGTATTATAACCTCCAAAAAATGTTCAAACCAAATAGTTGACACCGCCTGTCAACTATTGGAGTCACAATGTGTCAACTTCTGAATTACTCCCTCTTTCATTTTCAAATGCCTCCAACTATTACTTGAAAATACTTAAAGAAGAATTACTTGAAATACTGTGGAAACCAAGCCTTTTATATTACAAAGTCAAGAAATTATGGAAGACTAGCTGGTCCGAGGTAGCTTCATTCAATGTTCCTGTCTAGCCGGAATTCAGCTCCCTACATCCTTGTACTTCATAGTTATGAGAATAATAATAATAATTTTTTTTTTGTCTTCAGTCATTTGACTGGTTTGATGCAGCTCTCCAAGATTCCCTATCTAGTGCTAGTCGTTTCATTTCAGTATACCCTCTACATCCTACACCCCTTACAATTTGTTTTACATATTCCAAACGTGGCCTGCCTACACAATTTTTCCCTTCTACCTGTCCTTCCAAAATTAAAGCGACTATTCCAGGATGCCTTAGTATGTGGCCTATAAGTCTGTCTCTTCTTTTAACTATATTTTTCCAAACGCTTCTTTCTTCATCTATTTGCCGCAATACCTCTTCATTTGTCACTTTATCCACCCATCTGATTTTTAACATTCTCCTATAGCACCGCATTTCAAAAGCTTCTAATCTTTTCTTCTCAGATACTCCGATCGTTCAAGTTTCACTTCCATATAAAGCTACGCTCCAAACATACACCTTCAAAAATCTTTTCCTGACATTTAAATTAATTTTTGATGTAAACAAATTATATTTCTTACTGAAGGCTCGTTTAGCTTGTGCTATTCGGCATTTTATATCGCTCCTGCTTCGTCCATCTTTAGTAATTCTACTTCCCAAATAAACAAATTCTTCTACCTCCATAATATGGAATTTACTTCTTGCATTCCGATAACCTGCACAACCTATCTTAATTTTGCTTAACTTAATTAACTAGAGAATAGGCATAAGTTACCTAATATGTTAACATTTAATTTTTGTATTTTTCTACAACTTCCATACATTTCATTCCTGTATTTATACAAAGTAGGCATAAATTCACTTATTGAACCCTTTTTTTTCATTTCAGAACACAAATAAACTACTAAAGAGTGTATCATAATAGTGTATAATAATTTTATATGTAAAATAAATAAAGAGTGTAAAAAAATAAAGAGTTTTGTATAGAGTGTCAACTACTGAAAATAAAAAGTGTAACTACTAAATATTCTTGTTTTCGCTTGGTGTCAACTACTGAACCTGTCCTCTTTTGTTTTAAAAAAAAAATAAATTTTTCACATTCATTTTATTAATTTTATTCTTGTGACAATATGATAGAAGAATAGTTTGTGCAGCTATGAGTAATTTTAAGTTTCCCCTACCGTGAATTCGGTTGAAGAAATTTTAACAAACAGACAAATAAATCCTTAAGGTGTCAACTACTGGTGGTTTTACCTAATATGCACGCATGTTCATATCTGTCAATATCTACACGGCTAGCTTTTAATTTTTGGGATTTTGGAACTAAAAAGGTCTACACAATTGTGAAAAAGCTATTTTAATGAGTTTTATAAATCAAAGACCTAACAGAGCATATTAAAATCTTATTACTTTAAACCCTTTACTGTTTATCGGTTACAAACTAACTGCGATTCAATAAAACAGCAAAAAACCTAATCAAACAACATAAAAAGTATTATAAAGAAATAGTTACCAGATTGCCAAAAAGCTCAAACTGTTTTTATGTTCAAAATTGTTACTCCACTGTCATCTGTTAGTTGAAAAGTACCAAAGAAGTAAAAAAATAATACTTATGGAAATAGAGTAAATGCCTTTTAAATCATCAGTCAATGATGTCTGGTGTCCATCCTTGAGACCTACTTATTTTATAACTTGTACAGAAGATTATTTAAGGAACTGTCTAAACATTCTGCAGTCTATTATAATCAAAATTTCATCTAGCATTTAATTTTAATTTTCAGTTTATTACAGTTCAGTTTTTGTAGTAGAGTTCATTTTGACGGCACAGTATAAAATAAGCAAGGTTGTCCGCTGTTCACAAAACCCTACTTAATTTTAAAATCTATTACAAATAAACTATTAACTAAATTTTGTAACCTATTATTCCAATATTTGATTATAATTTTAAACTATTATTCAGCCAAAGATTTGAATGGCAGAAAGGCTCCTGGAATAGACAGAATAACTGTGCAGTGCAGGTGAGGAAGCGATTGATAGATTATATAAACTAACCCAACGGGTTGGTCTAGTGGTTAACGCGTCTTCCCAAATCAGCTGATTTGGAAGTCAAGAGTTACAGCGTTCAAGTCCTAGTAAAGCCAGTTATTTTTACACGGATTTGAATACTAGATCGTGTATACCGGCGGTGTTCTTTGGTGGTTGGGTTTCAATTAACCACACATCTCAGGAATGGTCAAACTGAGAATGTACAAAACTACACTTCATTTACACTCATACATATCATCCTCAATTCATCCTCTGAAGAATTATCTAAACGGTAGTTACCGGAGGCTAAACAGGAAAAAGAAAGACCATCTGGCTTGGTTTTCTTTACGGTTGTTTGAATAACTTTATTACTTATATTAAGAGCATTCATGAAAAATAATTTACTCACTCTAATATATTTATCTTCAACTATGAAGGAATATGCATAATTTAACGATCTAGCACTTTCGCTTCTGGCATATCTATATTTTGGCTCAATTATTGTCATTTGTTTTGATATATGTAATCCCTTTGACGAATAACATCACCTAACCTTAAATAGGACTGTAATAACTCCTGCCTATGTAAATGTGAAATATTATCACTGCAAGATAACCTACATTTAGTATCGCAAGGTGGGTGTAGTGTTCTTTCTGAAATCTCTTTACACTGACGGCGAGTCAGTGTGGCGAGAGCCGCATTGTCGGACTGTGTGGGAGTTCCTAGATGAGGTTGTGTAGTTCAACCCTTGTTTTTTGATTTTTTTATAAACAAGTATAACAACTTGGTTTTTTGGTTATGAATACTACTTTTATACTGAAATTTTCTAAGTCGAAAGACAAGATTCGACAGGCGAATCATTTAACGTAAACAAGGACTTAGGAAATTTTTCTAAGTGCTACGAAGTGAATTTAGTAGGGGGAATTCCTTTTCCTTCATAACTTCTGCAATAGTTACCCTATCCAAAAATTTCCTTGATATAAATCCCGATCACAAAAAATCCCAAACTTTTGACACACCTCCCCCCCCCCGCCCCACCAAATTGTTTGGGTCACTAGGGCGTGTGGGTATTCGCTGGAGTCGGAATGATCTTCTTAGTCCAGTACTACACCATGAGAAGGCGTGGGTCACTTCCTTTGTAAGGGGCATCCTCCGAAAGTGGTGGCACGACGAAATCGTCTATAGTCAAGAAAATGGACATCAAAGAGAAAAAGAGAGCCCGTCAGGGCTCCTCTAAAGAAGAGGATGGGTCGCCGTACTCATTTGGCAGTCTGGTTCACCAGCTTGGACAAGCGATTGATACCCTGAAACAGCACACGAGGTCAGGTTTGACTAGATATACGAGGTGCGACAATAAAGTAATGAGACTGATTTTTCTTTGCAAGATGTGGCAACCCTGCAGCTTGCGTAGGCACACCATCTTTGACCTTGGTCTATAAGATACTTCTAGTCCAAGCGGCACATTGATGCAAATGCTCAGTCGTGAGTTGTGCTGTAATAAGTGAACACGTGTTTGTGTCTCTCGTCACAGAAATGAAACCGCAAAATATTGCGCGACGGTATATCATTTCTTTTTGCGTTAAATCGGGTGAAAACACGACGACAACTTACGGTAAGCTTCAGAAGGTTTTTGGAGAGGAGGTTATGTCAAGTGCTCAAGTTTTTCGGTGGCATAAAATTTTTAGTGAAGGCAGAACGAATGTTGAAGATGAAAACCGCAGTGGACGACCATCAACCTCACGGACAGATGTCAAGTTGACCAGGGTGCGTGAAATCGTACGATCTGATTGAAGATTATCCGTGAAAATGATTGCAGAAGAACTAAACATCGATCGTGAAACGGTTCGTCTAATATTAACTGAAGATCTTGGTATGAGAAAGATTTGTGCAAAAATGGTCCCCAAAAATCTCACACAACAACAGCGAGAAACACGGAAAAATGTGGCAGCCGATCTGTTAGAGCAAACAGAAATCAATCCAGATTTGTTGAGCCGTGTTATTATTGGTGATGAAGGTTGGTTTTTTCAATACGATCCAGAGACAAAACGCCAAAGTTCGCAATGGTGCTCAAAGGGATCACCCAGACCAAAAAAAAGCTTGCATGTCAAAATCAAAAGTAAAACGCATGCTTATGTGCTTCTTCGACTCCAAGGGAATTGTTGATAAAGAGCGGGTGCCTTCTGGACAAACAGTTAACCGATATTTCTACAAAGAAATTCTAGAAAGACTACTTGAACGAGTTCTTCGTGTCCGTGCCAACATTGCTGATAATCGGATTCTGCATCACGATAATGCGCCATCCCATACTGCTCTGTCAGTACGGCAATTTTTAACCTCAAAACAAATTTCAGTACTACCACAGCCACCTTATTCACCAGATATCACTCCGTGCGACTTTTTTCTATTTCCAAGAGTCAAAATGGCGGTCAAGGGACACCATTTTCAAACAACACAAGATGTCCAAAAAGCTGTGACGAGGGTCTTGGAGGATATTACGGAAGAGATTTCCAGAAATGTTACCATCAATGGCAGAACCGTTGGAATAAGTGTGTGCAATCAGAGGGGAACTACTTTGAAGGAGGCAACACTAAACATGACTAAAACGGTAAGCAACATTTTTTTCACATCAGTCTCGTTACTTTATTGTCGCACCTCGTATAGCGGTCCACGAGCAGGAGCTGAGGAGAATACATGAGGGCTTAACTGATCTGTCTGATGTGCCCTTTCCCGTAGAGGTTAACACGCAGTCCACCCAGACTGGATCCTGCTTCTGACACGAATCAGGCAGAAATCTTAAATCTTGATTTGTCTGATGATGAACTAATCGAGTTACTCCCGCGCAGGTGGTCTGCGTGGGCAATGAACAAGGCGAAAGTCGTTATTCTTCCGACAGACGGGGATACATGTCAATTTGTTGACATCAGTAAATAGAAGAGAGCGGCCACAGAGAAGATCCAAGCAGGCATGATCGCATTAGACTCCTCTACAATGATGGAGGGTCTCCAAATGGAGGCTACTAAGAAAAATAAATTTACTATTTTCTTCGATTCTGAAAAAGGGGAAAAGCTTGCGGCCAGATGCATTGTAAGTGCATTAAGAAAGGTACTAGTCAGAGTACGCAAAGTGACCTATATTCTACCGACTGGTGAATACGGCAATATTTTGAGAAAAATACTTATTTATTTGCATAGAACCAACGAGGAACCTGCAACATTGGTAGTACCCAGGAAATCAAACTCAAGCCGTGGTCGATCCAGATCCGCCTCGGCACGTCGCTCGACGCTTCCGGTTGAGGGGAGCAAGATAGTAGTCATCAAGGGACAGGGAAAGTCCTACGCGGATCTGCTCCGTTCCATGAAAGGTAAAATAAACAAGGAAGAAGCTGGAGAAGTACTTTCTCTAAGAAAAGGAAGGAACAACGAATTGGAGGTCAGGATCGAGGGTGCCAGGAAAAAGCGGGGCAATTCACCACGGTGCTTTTAAGGACAGAGCTGCTGACCTTCAGGTGGACGTAAGATCTAGAGGGGATAGACGCTCGGTAGTACACATCAAAGACTTAGAGCAGACACGACTGAGGAAGACTTACAAGAAGCAATACATCAATCATTGGTAAAAATGAATCGTTTAGAATTTCATCTATTAGACACGCTTATGGCGACACAAGAAATGCCACGATTATTACCAGTTATAAGGCAGCGGTCCGACTTGTGGCCAAAAGAATCAAAGTCGGATGGGTCCACTGTCGGGCCTATATCTGCACAGAGACCCAGAAATGTCGTAGATGTTGGTCGACTGGCCACAGAGAAATTGACTGTTTGGGGCCTGACAGGTCAGCGTTGTGTTTTAATTGCGGCGCAAAGGGAGATATAATAAGTGATTGCAGGGAGCAAATGAAATGTCTGGATCGCTGTAGTTCTGATCACCGCAATGGAGGCGTAGGGTGCGACAAGAGAACGGATGGCTAAACTACTGCTGTCAAATGCCGATCGAAGTTTCCTTTCGCATGATTTCTAGTGGAGGAAATAGCCAGAAACGAAAGAGTGGACATTGTGGTGACCGCTGAGCCAAATTATGATAAACCCATGATCATAATGCTTGATGTTAGAAACGCATTTGGTACGGTCCCCTGGACAGCCATCATTGAGGCGCTTCAAGCCATGCAAATAAGTAAATACTTAGTAAATCAGATAGATCAATATCTGCAAAATAGGTTCATAGAGGTCAAAACCCTAGAAAGGAAAGCGATATTTCAGGTATTCGGAGGGGTGCCGCAGGGATCTGTCCTTGGCCCAACCTTATGGAATGTTTTCTATGATAAAATCTTCAGGCTGAACTACCCCGAAGGGGTATCGATAGTAGGATACGCGGATGATATCGCAATATTAGTAGAAGACAGAGATATTAATGAACCGGAGAACAAGGCAAACCAAGCGCTTAGAACAATAGATGAACGGATGGAGGATAACAAATTAGAAATTGCTCCTAATAAATCCTGTTGCCTGGTCCTCTCGGGTAGAAGACCATTAAGAAGTGTGAATCTAAATATCAGAGGACAGAGAATCGATGAAGTAAAAGAAACAAAATACTTGGGGGTACTTCTGGACAAAAGTTTAAGGTTCAGCAAGCATATCGATATGATTTGCGGGAGAGTTACTCCTGCTGTAAAGGGATTAAGAGGATTATTTCAAAACCACGGCACACCTAAAATGGTTATTCGAAGATTGATAACCGCGGCTATCACTTCGGCGGTACTGTATGCGGCTCCCATATGGAGGGGGGGGGGGGCAATGAACATACAGCGAAATAAAAAGAAGTTGAGAAGTGTCCATAGACTGGCATTGCTGCGTGTAGCTGCTAGTTACTGTACGGTGTCGTATTACGCGCTGTGCGTACTGACCGGGGTCATACCCATAGACCTTCAGATAAAAGCCAGAACCCTCAGACACAGCGGTATGTCGAAAGAAGAGATGGAAGGGATTATAGAACAAGAAGAGCGGGCAGGGTCCAGAGTGGGAGAATGGACCAGACGCCTAATCCCTAATATTAAAACCTGGAATAACAATAGACTCGGAGATGTCAATTTTTACATGACACAATTACTGTCGGGGCACGGCTCTTTCGGTCAGTATCTGTATAGGATCGGGAAGAGAGCCACCCCGCAGTGCATCTATTGTCCAGAGAACGACGATGCCGAACATACGTTGTTCATATGTCCAAGATGGGCCGTTAAGAGAGGTCAAATAGTAATTAATGGTCTTACACCAGAAAATCTCATAAACCGGTCGGGGTACAACAATGAGAACCGGGAATGGTTCCGCAGGTTCGCCGGGGAGGTCCTGCGGGCCAAAGAGGATGAAGACAGAAGAACGGGAGTATAAACAGTAGGGTAGGGCGGACAGTCACTCCATGGAGGGCCTGTACGTCTTGGTGTGCGGGTACCTGAGAAGGGGGTGAACTCCAGGGGAGTTTGAGTATGGGTTAAAATAAAAGACCAAGTCCCGGTCGGCGGGGTCGTCCCTGCGGGAGCCTAGGCTCTTTGTGGGGTCGGCGCTGTCGATTAGAGGCCAAAGGCGTAAAGACAGAGTCCCGTTTCCCTGCTGAGGCGTTGGGGGACGGCATAGCCGGACCTTGGCTCTAAAGCGGGGGATTAGAGGCAGGCAATGTAAAACAAAAGATCAGAGACCGGGGAGGCCAACCTGCCGTGCCGGACGTATAGCCGGCGGGTGGGGGACGCCTCCTTTGAGAATAAAAGGACACTCTCCCCGACTGAGTATACTTAATTGGATATCCGGTCGGGGTGAGTAGGGGAGAAAAAAAACAAAAAAAAAACAGCCAAATTATAGGACAGCGGCCCGTCACGACTAGCTTGCCGACGCATCTGGCGATGTGACCATTCATAACGTCAGTAGCAAACTAGGATAGCAGCTTCTCTATAGAGGAGATGGAAATTTGGCTGTGCTTTTGCCTGATATGGTCTTGGTATCTGGTTACATAAGCCCGAATATTACTCTAGATACATATGAGCAATACATCTTCGAACTCACCAGAGTATTAGCGGGCAACAAAAAGATTCGTCCTAATGTGAGATTTCAATTCGGGGAGTAACCGTACAAATAGAAGAGGAGAAATATTTGGAAATATGATGATGGCTGTAGGTTGGGTATGCCTTAACGATAACTCCTACACATTTGAGGCAAGAGGACATAGATCTGTGCTTGATCTCACTTTGATTGAGAGTCGTTGGGACCCGTCACTCTTCCAATGGAGAGTCCTCAGGGAGTAGACCGCCAGCGATCACTTTGTAACACTGATGACAATGAAGGAAGCCTTACCGCCTATTGCTTGTCCTCGTGGGTATCCGCGTTTCACCAGTGGACAAATAAATAAAATTGTAGACAGAGCTGCCAAAAAACTGTCTGACTGTAGGGTAGTCACACCGTCAGTTCTACAAGATATTATAATTGGTGAAATGGCAAGAATACCGTTGTCCAATACACGTCGCCCAGTCTACTGGTGGAACGCTGGAATTTCCGAGCAGAGGAGGAAGCATCAACTTTGTCGTAGAAAGAAGCACAGGACATTAAGGAACGGCGGCCCGGCGCATGAAATGGCATCAGTGGCATTTGCTGAAGTAAGGAGTACCCTCAATTATTTAATTAAGCAGGCGAAAAGAGACAAGTGGATAGAACTATGCACAGAACGCGATAACGATCCGTGGGACAGGCATATAAGCTGGTCACAGGAAAACTGGGGCGACGGTTGCCTACCCTAACTCTATGGAGAATGCTAGGGCACAATTAATTTGTCTTATTTCCGGTTGATGACCTTGTTATAGCTGATTTGATTGATTGTAATGGAAGAAGATTCACTCAGACCGAAGTTGCCACAGCTATTCGAAAATTAAAAGACAAGAAAAGCCCTGGTCCGGATAACATACCAGCTGCAATCCTTAAAGGACTCGTGAATAGAGTTCCCTGGGAAATTACAGATATCGTGAACTATGGAGTACAAAATAAGTTGTTTTCTGACATATGGAAGGAATCCAAGGTAGTTTTATTACCAAAAAGGGAGTCGCACACAGAATATTACATACAGGCCGCTTAGCCTTATAAATAATATCGGAAAAGTGGCAGAAAGATTAATAACAAATTCAATTATGGAAGAGCTCGAAGGTAATGATGGATTACACAGGAATCAGTACGGTTTTAGAAAGGGCGGATCTACTTTATAGGCTTTGGACAGGATATATAAATGGGCCCTCTCCACGCGTAGCGGAACATTGAGAACGCGAAGAATACCGCTATTAATTACGCTCGATATCTAAAACGCCTTTGGTACTGTCAAATGGGATACTATAAGGAATGCCCTGGCTAGAAGAGGCATTAGTAATTGGTTACAGAGAAATGTTGGCGATTATCTGAATGGTGCACTTTTAACACCTTGGAGGGAAGCTTGAAACATCAAATTTTTGGTGGTGTACGCAGGGGTCTGTCCTGGGCCCATTGCTGTGGTTAATAGCCTTTGACGATGTTTTGAGGCTGAATTTTACCAGATGGAGTTGAAATCATATGCTGAAGACTTGGTTATATTAATTGCAGCAAAAACTGAGATCGAAATTGAGACTAGTGGCGATAGAGTCCTGGAGTTGATTCACGCCTGGTTGGGCGAACAAGGCCTGTAGACAAATGTGAATACATTTCTTTAACAGGCAAAAGGCACATCAGAAACTTAGACTTGAAAGTGGGCAATCATCCTATACGTCGAGTTACACAAACGAAGTACCTTGGAGTTATCCTTGATAAATCTCGTGAGCTTCAGTCCGCATATAGCTGACAGATGTGGTGCGGAAGAAAAGTCTTTAAAGGCTTTATCAGGCAAGACTGCTCCTAGAGCTTCCAGAAGAATAGGTCATAGTTTCTGCTTGCACATCTATATTATTGTATGCAGCGCCGATATGGTATTAGGCTATACTTATTGCTAGAAATGACAGGCGACTTGAGGGAATTCATAGACGTGGCTTGATCGGAGTAACAAGTGGATACCGTACCATATCGTACGAAGCGGCATCTGTTCTTGCCTCTGATCCACCCATTGAACTTAGGGCGCTAGAAAGATGGTTGCGTTCCCAAGGTATGGAGAAATTGCAAGCAAAGGGACCAGATAATGGCAGGAAAGATGGGACCAATATCAGGGCGCCCTGTGGACCAAATGCCTTTTTCCAAGTTTAAGACAATGGGTGAATCGGAATTCAGAGAAATCGGATACTATATCACACTTGTTCTCGGGCCACGGAAATTTCCAGGCGTATTTCTTCCGATTTGGCTTGAGAAATAGCCACAAATGTATGTATTGTGAATTACGAGGATACGCCTGAACACATCATCTTCAGATGTATTAACTGGTATGATGTGAGATTACGAGCTGGAATATCGGACGTGGACTTGCCCAATTCCTCCTATCTTTTGATGAAAATTGGAGGAAATTTGAAAAATTCACCTACACTATCATGAAGATGAGGATACTAGCAATTTGTCACTTCAACAGAATAGGACATCGGAATTATGGGGAATAATAAAGTTAAGACCGAGACCCTGAAGGTCAATTAAGGGGCAAATTCAATTGTTTCTTATTGTTTTTGAGCTGGGAAATTGAAAAATATTGCTCCCAGAACTGTATCTCTTTTAGTTTGTAAGATATCCCATGTAAAACGCCAAAAATAGCGTGAATATATTATTATTATTATTATTATTATGCTTTTACGGCCAACATGGGACCACTTAAGTCAATTTTAGTTGGATCTTTTCTGAGAAAAGCGTGTTATTTTACTCTTCCGAGCTGCCCAGTATTTCTTCATCCGTTCAGATCTTGCTTTCTTTTCTTCATCCGTAAACACCCTCTTCGTTGTATTTTGTCGTTTGTCTGTCTTTTGTTTAAATCTAATGCTTTTATCTTTTAGCTTTGTAATTTTTCCCGTTTTATTCTGTAGGTCGGTCAGGGAAATTCCCAATTCTTTCATATCTTCTCTAATTTCTTTGATCCATCCTACTGCTAGCTTTTGGAACCAGAGCTTTTCAATGATATTTTTTGACAGTCTTGTTTCCTTGTGTCCTTATGAGATGACCAAAGAAAGAGATTCTTTTTTTCCGCATAGTATCAGTAACAGTCTCTATTTCTCGATACACCACCTCATTTGGCATAATCCACCATCGGCCTTCTTTTTGGTGTTTTTTATTGATACACGTTCCGACAATTCTCCTCTCTATTTTCAGAATTTTTTCAATTCGGTTTTTCTGAGTGATTTTGAAAAGGGTCTCGCTTCCGTAGGTGACTTCTGGCTGTACTACAGTTTTATAATGTTTAAGTTTTGTTTTAGCAGAAAGGCATTTTTTGTTATATGTTGACCGAGTTAATTTTTGGGATTTAATCATTTTATTTGTCCTGTTTTGCCATGTCACTTTTTCATTTAAATTATAAGTTATTATTTCCCCTAGATATTTAAATTGTTTTACTATTTTAATTTTCTGATCGTTTACCGTAATGTGCTCTATTAACATAGGATCTATGGCCATTAGTTCAGTTTTTTCGAAAGAGATATAAAGCCCTATCTTTTGTGCTAGGTTTTGAAGGCTCATGATTTGTGTTTTGGCTTCTTGAATATTGTTTGCTAAAAGAGCGAGGTCATCTGCAAATCCTAGGCGATTTAGTGCGATGGAGTTTTTCTTAGTACCCATTCTTATATTTTTGGGATTTATTTCATACCATTTTCTCATGACAAATTCGAGGGCGCAGTTAAAAAGGAGTGGTGAGAGGCCGTCTCCTTGCCTCAATCCAGTTTTTATGTAGAAGGGTTAAGACAGTTCAGCTCTGAATTTCACTCTGGACTGGGTATTGGTTAAAGTTAATTTTATCATGTTTACGAGTTTAGGGTGAAGGCCCAGGTTTCTCAGAATATTCAGCATGGATGGTCGGTGTATACAATCATAGGCCCTTTTAAAGTCGACAAAGGTGATTATTAGTTGTTTTTTCCGTCTTTTATATAAGTCCATCATAAATTTATGGATATTATTTGCTCCGGGCAACCTCTTCATGGCCTAAATCCCCCTTGGTATTCCCCAGCGTGAATATATATATATATACACGTATTGGGTGATTCAGAACGATAGGGCAATACTTTGACAACTCATTCTAAAGGCTAAAAATAAGAAAAAAGTTCATATAAATATAGGTCCGAAAAAAAACGTTTCGTTAGCGAGTTATACAGGGTGAAAGATTTCGCCCGAGTTTTAGTTCCTCCGGGTAAAATAAGGCTTTTTGAAATTCTGGGAAGGTCAATTAAGGGACAAATTCAATTGTTTCTTATTGTTTTTGAGCTGGGAAATTGAAAAAATAGGTCCCAGAACTGTATCTCTTTTAGTTTCTAAGATATCCCGTGTAAAACGCCAAAAATATGGATTTATATTTATATGAATTTTCTTATTTTTAGTCTCTAGAATGAGTTGTCAAAGTATTGCCCTATCGTTCTGAATCACTCTGTACATATATATATATATATATATATATATATATATATATATATTCACGCTATTTTTGGCGTTTTACATGGGATATCTTAGAAATTAAGAGAGATACCGTTCTGGGACCTATTTTTTTCAATTTCCCAGCTCATAAACCATAAGAAACAATTGTATTTGCCCTTTAATTGACTTTTCCAGAATTTCAAAAAGGCATAATTTACCCGGAGAAATTGAAAGAGGATACCCGGAGGTAGTAGAATAGGAAACTAGTAATTTGTCACTTCAACGGGATGGGACATCAGAATTATGGAGAATAATAAAGTTAAGACCGAGACCCGGCCTTGTAGTTGAGGTCCGTAATGGCATAGCCGGGGCTGCGAGGTTTGAGGCAGGCATAAAAAAGACAGAACCGGTCCCTGGGGTGGGGCTGGGGACAGCTTTGCTAGACCTGGATTCGTACCTGGGGATTTGAGGCAGGCAAATAATTAAAGTAACAAAAGATTCGACCGGGGGGCCGACCTTCTTTATTTTTCCTGTTTAGCCTCCGGTAACTACCGTTTAAATAATACTTCAGAGGATGAATGAGAATGATATGTATGACTGTGAATGAAGTGTAGTCTTGTACATTCTCAGTTCGACCGTTCCTGAGATGTGTGGTTAATTGAAACCCAACCGCCAAAGAACACCGGTATCCGCTATCTAGTATTCAAATCCGTGTAAAAATAGCCAGCTTTACTAGGACTTGAACGCTGGAACTCTCGCCTTCCAAATCCAGCTGATTTGGGAAGACGCGTTCACCAGTAGACCAACCCGGTGGGTTTGGCTTCTGTACCCTTCTGTGCCGCAAAAACGGCCCTTCTCAGGGCAAGCGCTTCAGAAACTGCAAACAGCTCTTGTCAGGGTTACAATAAGGTTTTAAGGTGCTTTTTGCTGTTGAAGCCATCCATTCAGTGACAGTATGTTACGTACGTCTATGCTGAAACTAGTCAAAATGGATATTTCCGTTGAAATCTGAAAACGGAAATTTTTTGTGATTACAAAACAAAAGTAATGAAATGTAGTAGAAAAAACAAAGATGGACCACTGAATGTGAAAATAAGAGGAGAAAAGATTATGGAGGTAGAAGAATTTTGTTATTTGGGAAGTAGAATTACTAAAGATGGACGAAGCAGGAGCGATATAAAATGCCGAATAGCACAAGCGAAACGAGCCTTCAGTAAGAAATATAATTTGTTTACATCAAAAATTAATTTAAATGTCAGGAAAAGATTTTTGAAAGTGTATGTTTGGAGTGTCGCTTTATATGGAAGTGAAACTTGGACGATCAGAGAAAAATTATTCAAATTAATTTACACGAATAAATTTGACTACTCATTTATCAATTAGATAGAATCAAATTTTCACAAAACTTTGTTAAAAGAGAAGCAAAACGTTTTTTATAAGTTGCATTACATAGATATGTAAAGCTTCAATACAAATTTAAGTTAATACAACATAATGAAGATCCTGTTGCTTTCAAATTAAGTATAAAATTGGAATTAATTCTACATTTAATATAATATAAAACAGAAACTTTGGTTATTCATAAATAAAAGTTCCTTCAATTCAGCCCTATAAGATTACAAAACTTATGTAAAGAATGAATGTGAATTTAGTTTGTTAATTGAAATCCTAAAAAGATACAGGTCAACTGGAATAGTCGCTTTAATATTGGAAGGGCAGGTAGAAGTAAAAAATTGTGTAGGCAGGCCACGTTTGGAATATGTCAAATAAATTGTTAGGGATGTAGGATGTAGAGGGTATACTGAAATGAAACGACTAGCACTGGATAGGGAATCTTGGAGAGCTGCATCAAACCAGTCAAATGACTGAAGAAAAAAAAAAAATAATACTTCCATTATTTGCTCCAACGAAATAAAAACTACGGAAGAAAATCTTATATTTATTTTCACTTTTACAAAATTTTCACAAAATTTACATTTGAGAACAGGTGACTTAAATGTCTGAACTTTCTTTCTTTTTCTTGTTTACCCTTTGGTAATTAATTTTCAGATAATATTTCAGAGGATGATACGTATGAGTGTAAATGGAGTGTATGTAATCTTTTACAGTCTCAGTTCGACCATTCCTGAGATGTGTGGTTAATTAAAACCCAACCACTAAAGAACATACCGGTATAGACGATCTAGTATTCAAATCCATGTAAAAATATCTGGCTTTACTAGGACTTGAACGCTGTAACTCTCGACTTCCAAATCAGCTTATTTGGGAAGACGCGTTAACCACTAGACCAACGCGGTGGTATCGGGGGGGGGGGGCGCCCTGCCGTGCGGGAATTATAACCGGTGGACGGGTAGGCCCTCTTAGAGTATAAGGACACTCTCCCAGACCGAGTATACTTAAATGGATAACCGGTCTGGGGGAGAAGGGAAAAAAGTTATTTTTATAAAATAAATAAATATAAATAAGCATTTATATTCTGTTTTGAATCTGTTTCGGCCCATTTACCACCGAAATCTGATTGACTACTTTGTTTTTTAAATAAAGCTGTAGCTGCGGTGGCGTTAATACGTATGTAACGTAAATTATTACGAGGATGAATGAAATATAAAGGGTAATTTTTTTAAAAATAAATTTATTGATCAAATAAATAGATATGGATTAGAATTGTCCAAATAGGGCAAAATTTTTGTTGAAAAACGTGCACCTCCTGATTTAAAAGTACTCTCAAAAACAAAATTTTTGACGCGTTGCTGAACCCTTTCCGTTCGAAAAACGTCATCCCCCACTCCACTTGAATTTTAAAGGGGATTTAACATGGGTTTTAGGTTATTTTCATGTCGTGACGATATAGCGCTTGCATGTTTCATCACAAAACTTCAAAAATAACGTATATAAGGGTTTTTGGGGTCGGAGACCACGAATTTGATCAGAAACTTATTTTGACACATGAAAACTGTCAAAATTGCTGTCAATCAATTGACAACTAGCGTTTTTATGAAGGAAAATCAATGTTTGACATTACAGACAACGTTAATAAGTGTTTTTTGGTGTCGGAGAACACGAATTTGAAGTCAGAAACTTATTTTGACACATCAAAACTGTCAAAATTGCTGATTTGGGAAGACGCGTTAACCACTAGATCAACCCGGTGGGTTTGAACGATTAGAACTGTCGACTTCCAAATCACCAGCTGATTTGGGGAGGATGTATTTACCACTGCACCAACCCGGTGGATTAAATATCTGAACTTTTGTTTATTGTAGATGTTAATTATTTTTTTTTTTCAAATTTATGCATTGTTGTTTGTTAACCTGTTTCCTTTCTTTTTTTCTGTTAAAAAGGTATTAGTGAGAATGTGGTACGTGGTATTTGTAAAACATTGCAACTAACGTTGCCACGTTATTCGGATGGACCTTCAAGATCGTACGTGAAAAGTACTATCGTTGCTCTTATCCTTGCGTATCCTGATTGGACGATGAAACATCTGACTGCCGTCATTGCCGATTCTGCACATCATAATTTACCACTGGTTTCGACGTATGTTAAGTTTTCCTTTTTACTTTATCGTTTATTCTTTTAGTTAATTAGCGGTGTGGTTTTTTTTTTCTTAAGTTATCAGTTGATCTTTGTTCTAAAAAGAATACGATATTTTTAAAAGTAATTCGGTTGAAAACTTTGGTAACTTGTAATTAATATACTTGAAGATTTGTATGTACTGTCAAGAGCGACTTCCTTTTTTTATTTTATCGATCTTTAAACGTCAAAATGTTTGTTATTTAATTAGAGTAAGTTTCAAAATTTTCTTTTGTTTTATAAAAATGGCTCTGGCAATTTTTTTCAGCTTTAATTAATTATTATAACATTCTCCTAAAATATTCATACATAATTAGTTACTACCCCGGGAAAAAATTCATTGAGGTGTTCACCCTGTTTGTAAAAGATGTGCCTTTGAAATTTTTACGATGTTTTTTATACAGGATTATCATAAAAGAATGGTGCGGTTTTGAACACGGTTTAAATTAAAACAGAATTACTTACAGTTTATGTTTTTTTATTTTTCAAATTTGTCGTCTCAAACATTTTTTTACATAATTAATAAATTTCATTATATGCGCCCTTAGTCGCTCGACAAATGTCCAAACGATACTCAACTTCTCTCCAAACATTAGTTAACATTTCTTCGTTAACGGTTGACATCGCTTCATTAATCCTGTTTTTTAAGCGGTTTAGGTAGCGAATTTTTTGTGTATAAACAGTGATTTTGATGTACCCCCACAAGCAAAAATCGCAAGGTGTCAGGTCTGTACTCCTCGGAGGCCAAAGTATGGGTCCTTGCCGGCCTATCCATCGATCTCCAAAATTTTTCGTTCAAAGCGTCCGTGAACGATGCATTCATTGAAGTGCAGGGGGAGCACCATCTTGTTAGAAATAAAGTCGATGAATGTTTTCGAGTTCATCCGGCTGAGGAAAGCAATAATCGGTTAACATGTCAAGATACACGACTCCATTAATTGGTTTTTTCAGCAAAGAAGAAAGGCCCTATTACATGATTTTTCATCGTACCACTCCAAACATTAACTTTAGGCGAATCGCGTTGTTTCTCGATAATTGCGTGTGGGTTTTCAGAGCCCTGTATTCGTGAATTGTGTCTGTTAACGCATCCATTCGCATGTAATGTAAAAATTATATCGTCTAAAAATGATTCGTTTTCACTTATTCTCTCCGACATTTCAACGGCGAAATTGTAACGTTTTACACCATCATCGGGGGTTTCAATTCCTGCTGTTTTTATAAGCGTGTTTTTATATCTGGATTTTATAAGCGTGTAATTTCAGTTTTTTACGTAAAACTTTGTGAACTGTTGATTTTGGAATACCTAATTCGACGCTTTGACAGGGGATGGACTTCCCAGGACCGTATATCCACTTAATATTATCTATAAAGTTTAATATAATTACTCCTTTGTACTTTAATTCTTTTTTCTTTAACGGGAGGTTACGAGAGCACTTTCATAATCGCAGTGACCCTAGCGTCCTGGTAGAAAATAGTTTTTTTTTATTCCGCGTCTGTACGTTAATAAAAAAGGAACATTCCTTTTTTAATTCCGTTATCGATTTTAGTCGGTGGAAGGAATATGAAACCTGTTTTTTTTTTTCAGTAGTGATCTGAAGATGGCGAAACGAAAATGCTCTTTGATTGCCAAATCTGTCCAAAAACAAGCTAGAAGGGCGAAAAAACGAATTCGCTAATAAGAGGGTTCACCCGAGATTATGAGAGCACTTTCATGATCGCAGTGCCGTCCATGGCGTACTGGTGGAAAATAGTTTTTTTTTTTTTATTCCGCGTGTGTACGGCGTGGTGTTCCATCGTGATGTATGCGTTCCATCGGCGTGGTGATTGACTGTTATTCGTATGCGTAAATACGAAGCAAGACTACGAAAGAGAGAGGACTGTAGGTGTCACAGTGCCGACCTGACATGTTGGTGAAACATAGTTTTGGGTAGATATAATTAAAAAAGCTATCTATTGTAACGGGTACCATCATTCGAATTCTTCACCAATCACTTTCAAATTGTTCTAGCGAGGTAGAGAGCACTGTTGGTGTCACAGTGCCGATCCTAACATGCTGATGTATGATAGTTTTAGGTAGATTTTATTTTTAAAAAACTACCTATTGAAAATGGATACAAATTTTGTATCACTTTCAAAATGTTCTAGCGAGGTAGAGAGAACTGTCGGTGTCACAGTGCCCATCCTACCATGCTGGTGGAAGTTAATTTTAGGTAGATTTCATAAGTAAGCTACCGTTTGTAAATGGGTACCATGATTCTATTTCCCGAAAATTTCAACTTGTCTACGCGTTTCACATTTCCAAGACACCAAAACCATCATCAGTTCAAATGTTTATTTATTTATTTATATATATATATATATATATAATTGCTGATCATCTAATTAGTTCAACCGTTTTGTCCGGTACACTTGGTCTGCCGGTTGATTTCTGTTTCTTAACCGATCCGGTTTCTTCGAATCGTTTGAACCGACGCGTTATGTTATTTTTGTGTGGCGGATCTCTTCCGAATTCACGTCGAAACGCACGTTGAACTAAAATTACGGATTTTAATTCGGCCATCGATAAAACACACTTTGCTTTCTTTTTTTTTCAATCTTGTTAAACACCACCAACATCCCCGGCCTCTGCCGTTAGGCAATGCCCAGGAATGTTGGAGTGTCGTGGCAGTCGACTGCCCCCCTGTCTTGCCTTTTTTTTGGCGTCCCATCGGGGTCCTCTCAGTTTCATCAAGATGCAGTAGCCCTCCCTTTTGAACGACCACTACATCCGTCCACTGAGAGGCTACCCTTCCCGTCCCTACACTTGGTTGCCGGCTACGCCTTGCGCGAAGCCGGCAAACCGCCGCATCCCCCCCTCTCACACCTGAGGGTCCCAAATGCATCTTCGGAGCACCCCAACTGACGACCTTCATTCTTGTATATGAAGTAGCCAAAGCGTCCTCTGCATCCAGGCTGCCTCCCTGGCCCTGCACGGCGATCACGATTCGCTCCCTGTATTTTTTTTCACACCCATCCACAGGACACAACATCACTCACACCACCACTTAGCCGCCATCAGGAAAACGCAGTTAAGCCTAGTAACACACACCGTACAATAAAATAAAATTCGGTAAACACAGTAACTTCCCGCTGCTGCGGCAGCTGCTCTCGTCGTAGTCAGCCACCACTATCACGTTGGCTGCGATTGCACTACTCAACCAGCAGCAAAACACAAAACAACTCGATAAAATGAAATAAAATAAGATAACTGGCATTTCTCCCACCACCACCCCATTCGGTCGCCCTAGAGCATAGACCAAATGTTCCGTGTCAAAAACGGATACTGTGCCTCTAGAAATCGGTTTAGCGACTTAGATCCTAAATGTTCCTAATAAGCTATCTAACGTGCGTGAGCGAATTAAGCAAGGTGCCGTACAGCACCCGCTGCTTAAGTGTCCCAATCGCTCACTTGTCAACCATAAAACTAAATCGGGGAGGCGCACCCCTTGTTACTATTAAAACTATCGTAGTTCTTATATATAAAAGGCAGCAATTTAGGCTGCCACGCCTCGGTCGCTGTATGTCAGCTAGTACCTGTCCACCATTTAACAGCGCTTGGAGCTGATTTGGCCGATGGCCAGCCGCATTCTCAGAGATGGTTTCCAGCAGCAAAGCTGTAGGAGTCCATATTATATTTAATAAACCCTTAAAATTACCGATGACGGTTGAACATAGCAACCTCATAGAGGAGGAACTCCCACACGGTCCGACAATGCGGCTCTCGCCACACTGACTCGCCGTTTGTGAGCGGCCAAGTTTCCCCCTGACCTCTAAGTTCCAGGGTGGCTCGGTCTCTGGCCCCCCCCCAAGAGCAGGGCAGTCAAACATCATATGCACATTCGACTGGACCTCCCCGCAGTCACACAACTCATCAGCCACCAGGCGAAACCGAAACAGATATCGGTTCAAATTTACATGGTCGGTGAGCACCTGGGCACCCGACGCCCTTAAAAACGAACTCGAGGCATACCGTCCCCCCAGATCCTGTATAAAACTATACAAGGATCTTCTCTTAGTCGTGGTGTGCCATTCAAGCTGCCATGCCAACATCGCGAGGCTCCGTAGCCTCTTCCGCAGACGGGAGATGGGCAACCGGACGAAATTTTGTTCCGGTGCATTGTGATCACCGTTCCGCTCCGGTTTTGGCGCGGCTCGAAACCGCATCCCAAATGCCTCAGCCTCCCGGCCTCTTCGCAAGTTCCACATGAGTGCCCGAACTTTCACAACTAAATCGATCGGGATAGCCTTTCCCAATACGGTAGTAGCCTCGTAGGAGGTTGTTTTAAATACACCGGTGCATACTATCATGGCTCTGCGGTTGGCACTCCTTAAATTTTGAAGCGGTGCTCTATTTCTTTCCAACCTATGCGCTCAAACTGGCGCCGCGTATGCGATCGTACTTTCGAAGACGCCTCGGTACACCAAGTACACTTGACGGCCCGACAGCCCGTAATCCTTCCGAGCAATCCTTCTAAGTTTGTGCATTACAGAGACAGCGTCCGCCACAACTTGCTTAATATGGTTACTAAAAAGCAATTTGGGGGTTTCGACTGCATGATAATTTGTCTGCGCCCTTCAGAAGCATAAACTTCGTCTTGGACACAGAAATTCTTAAATTTTGCATGTCCATCCAGCCTTCGGCGGTTGACAAAGCCGCCTGCGCTTTTCTTTCTAGCTGCGGTCGTGAATTTCCACGAACTAAAAGGAGACAGTCCTAAAAGGATGCAGTAGCCCTCCCTTCTGGACAACCACTACATCCCTCCACTGAGAGACTACCCTTCCCGTCTCTATACTAGGTTGCCGGCAAACCGCCGCGTCCCCCCTCTCACACCTGAGGGTCCCAAATGCATTATCGGAGCACCCCAACCGACCTTCATTCTTGCATATGAAGGAGCCAAAGCGTCCTCTGCAATACAATAAAATGAAATAAAATAAGATAAAGTAAAACACAATCAGAACAATATTGAAGAACCTTCCCTTCAGTTGCAGCCCATAACGTTGGGGTCTGAACTCATTCCTCCTTCCGCAATCCGCGGGCACGTTCGCTGTGAGTGCCCTCGTAGCCGTCGGCAAGAACGGAAACAATCAATAAAATAAAATAATACCACAATCATACAATACAAGGAAAATACCTAATAAATGAAACCCACACTTCATGTTGTCTCTTTGGCGGTGTCACTTCTAGCCTTGGCCCTCCTGCACACAGTCGAAGCGATCGTGCGAGCCGGCCGTAGAGTACCGACCACAGTGACAATGGAGACAATTAATTCACAATACAATACGACACAAAAATAAAATATATAATAGAAGAAACACACAGTATACTCGCTAGGGACATTGCTGCTTACCAGCGCCTAGAAATCTTCTCCCCACTCTCTTCCATGTACCTCCTTCTTCTTCAGGATGCTAGCCACCGTGCTCTGTACCGCGTCCCATTCTCTCTTCCCTTTCAGCATGTGAGCTACAGTTGTTTCTGGAGTGAGGCCATTTGTGGATTTGCTTTGTCTTTATCCGAGTACATAGTAACTCGCTAAACTCACCGCAACAACAATACAAGAACTGACGTTGTGGTTACAACTGTTGATAAACAAACTTTTGGGTTGGAGGCTTTCAGGGATACCGATATAGCATCTAGAAATTTCCCTACAATCTTCCTATGAATTACTGAAACCGCACCATTCTTTTATGATAACCCTGTATTATATGGCTTTTAAGTAGCTTCTTTCAATGCCTACACTCACTCATATTTACCAATATTCTTGTAATTTTTGGAAACATTCCTTAGTCCGGTCGTAAAAAAAAAAAAAAATTTCAGCCGCTTTGTCTTTTTGTTGATAATGTCTAATTTCAAATGAGAAAACTACGGGAAAAAAAATCTGGCGCCATTTCAGTACGTATGATGGATGTTCAAGAGATTTGTTGTCACGAGTGGTAATTCTTGACTCCCATCGGTTGATGATATTCTCTGGTGTATTATAATGCAAACAAGAATAGATTTCATTTTCTTTTCTCCAAATCAAACTTCTACAGCCGACGAGTTAAAATGGGCGGTCTTAGTTTTTATGACAGGTGTTTTGTTTGCAGTTTATACAAAATGTAATAATGTCTCTTGTGATTATACTAGAAAAATGTTTATCAGCCACCTCCTAAATAATCATAAGTAATTGACAAATATAGTTAAGTATAAATAAAATTAAAAGTTGCGTTAGTCTTTCTTTATGGCTGTAATAAAGAGGTACCTTGTTTACTCTGTAACTTACTTTTTTGTCAGAGTTGCTTTCTTTGAGAGGAACGAATGATGTTCATACATCAGCCGCCAGTCCCTAGTAATTTGGCGTAGGATTTTTTTTATTCTTAAGAGTACCTGTACAATATCAGGAATATCGGGTATTTGTGACCCGTATCTGATCTATTGCACGTGTGTTACGTGCCGTAACTGTATCTTTAGATTTGAATCGCATCTCCACATCATGCAAACAGCTAAAATGGTACAGTAATTATCTAAAAATGTTATAATTTTTATTACGTTTATATTTGTAACTGAATTCTTAGTTTTATCTTCATTTCTTTTTCTTATATTTAAGGTAGATGTATGTATTTTACTGTTTAATGATTTTTTTTTTTAATTTCAGCAAAAGTACTGCACAAAGCGGCTTGTTTGCGTTAGAATGGACAAGTTTGTTAGTAGAACAAGGTCTAAATAAATGTACTGATATAGGAAAAAATGAATTTCAGCGACTTGTAGAGACTCAGGCGATATTAATTTCTATTATTGTTGCTGCTGGGAATAGCAAGTGAGTACTTTTATTGGTTACATTGTTTGTTTTTTTTTTTAACCTTTTCAGATCATTTAGACATTGGAAATGGTTATGTACGGCGTCAGTTTTAAAACGTTGTACAGCATTTTATATAAGTCGCGGCATTTATCTCTCTCTCTCTTTCTCTCTCTCTCTCTCTGTCTCTCTCTCTCTCTCTGTCTCTCTCTCTCTCTCTGTCTCTCTCTCTCTGTCTCTCTCTCTCTCTCTCTGTCTCTCTCTCTCTCTCTCTCTCTCTGTCGCTCTGTCTCTCTCTCTCGAAGTTATTCTTCAAATTCACTATATTACGTTTCTCCTGAAAGTGCTTCAATTACTATAAACTGCCATTTCTATCGACGCCGAATCTTCTCGAACTGCAGATTACATTTTCGTCGATGCAGAATCTCCAAACTCGTTGCTAAACTCGTACACTACGGCGGACTACGCCCAGGAATTTACTGTATGTATTCGTTTTACCTTCATTCACGAGTTCGTCTCTTACTAATATTTGTTTGCTACAGGCAAGTTCAATTTTCATTATTCATTACGTTAAAGTTATTTTATCATTAAAATTTGTGGAACATTCAGTTCATCGTACCTTATGCCTTTCGATTTCAAGTTTAGTTTAAAAAAAAACCATTTATTCACTTTAGTGCAGTCACGATAGGTGATTTACCTATTTTAATTATTACGATTTGTTATTGTAATTAACTGTATAATTTTAATCTTGTAACTTGTTAATCGTCGAGATTAATCTTTTTCTACTCGTGAACTGTATTCGTAATACTTCTCGTAAATTAACCTAAAGCAAATTACTCCTGATGTGCAGTTATATTTTAGGACTTTGTAATTTTATATTTTCAAGAATGCTTATTTATCAAAATGAACTCTATTTATATTATTACTTACTTTAATGTGATTATATTGTAATTAACTCTTTTTTATACTGAAGTTATTGTAATTTATTTTTCTAAGTTAATGACATCTGTTCATTGCTAATTTTTCAATATTACAGCATATGTCAGTAATGTAATAGTTTTCCAGTCATACTATCTTGATTGATGTTTTGTTTTTCTAAGTATATAGTTGAAAATAAGGTGTTTTATGTTCTCTTGTTTTCAGGCTTTTTGTTACATTGTGTATTTAAATAATGTATATTCATGTATTTTTTTCATTTAACATCGTTGTTCATATGTTGATTCAGCTGATATTTTAAGTATCATTAAGTCATGTTAATTTCATAATTTCTTTTTATGTTTTAAGGTTATGATTTAACATAAGTTCCGTTGTCTTCTTTCTCATTAAAGTCCAATTTCTTTTGGCAAATACGAGCTGTGTTTTTTGTTAGATTTACCCGACAGTTACTTTGTTCAAGTAGTCAGTCGTATATAAGGGAGAGTTTTATAATTTGTATGCGTAATTTTTGAGAGTTTATTACATCACCGTGCAGTTTGTTCACAACAGGATTGCTGTTTTCATCCGGGCCCAGATGGAGTTCCGGCAGCGGTCATTAAAGGCCTGGCTAGAACAGTACCGTGGGAGATGACGGACATTTTGAGTTATGGGCTGCAACACCGCATTTTCCGTGAATGCTGGAAGGAGGCCAGAACGGTTTTTCTTCCCAAACCGAATACAAACCCAGGCGTTTGCGAGTACCGTCCTATCAGCCTCATAAATAATACGGGTAAGGCTGCTGAGAGACTTCTTGCTACCAGGATCCAAGAGGAGCTGGACCTAAACGGAAGCCTACATTTGGAGCAATATGGATTCCGTAAGGGCCGTTCGACACTGGATGCGATAAACAGGGTGGTTAGCTGGGCGGCGGAGGTACTTAGCGGTACTTGGCGGACCAGAAGGATCCCATTGATGGTCCAGTTAGATATCAAAAATGCGTTTGGCTCGGTACCGTGGACGGCCATTGTAGCGGCGCTCAGAGAAATGAATGTTAGTGACCGCTTGCTAAACCAGGTTGACTGCTACCTGTCT